>NW_024609838.1:23960828-24079298 GCF_016920785.2 Ixodes scapularis
CCTGGAAGTGCGTGTGCTTTCCGGAGACCGAACGCTCATTTCTTCAGCGGGAAGTGAGCTCATTTGTCTGCCAGAGCTGTGTAAATATCAACGGTGGAGCTAGGCCTAACGTCAGCGGCGTGGTTTCCGGTGGCCCTGGCGACTTGTTCACTCGCTCTCCTCCTCCTCCTACATCGGCAGTGGCGTACCAACTTGTTTCTGAGTAAGGGGGGGGGGGGGGGGGGCAAATCAGACTCCCCCCCCCCAGGGCCGGGGGGCGGTGCCCTTGGTATCCCGTGCAGTGTTGCCAGATGGGAAAAATTTAAATCGGTAGATGGACACCCTAAATATCAGTAGATCACCCAATCAGTAGACATTAGAAAAAAATAGCCGTTTGTATTCCCGACCGCTCTTAATAGATGATATAACATAAATAATGATCTGTAGTCAGGTATACAACATAAGAAAGACAGTAGGAGGAGGAAAAGGGCGGAAACGGAAAGTTTAAGTGGAGAGGAGCGACCTCCTTTCCACGGCGGCTTTTCTTGTGAGCGCCCTTTTCTTACTCGCACTGTCTTTCTCATGTTGTATCTCACTATAATAAACACACATAGAAATTATTCGTGGGCATCCCCATCATTTTTTTGACGCCATCAAGGGAGCGAAACCAAAACAAGCTTTTGTTCAATACTTGCTCACGCTACCTTTCGCTCACTAACCTTCAAATATTGCATCCAAGACCATAAAAAAATGAGACATTACAGAACGTGCAGTCCGCCCCAGAGCAGTTTATTAGCAGCAATTAAAACTTCTGTCTATGAACACAGTAACAATGTCCAACATTATGAAGGCCTCTCAAAAAAAAAAAAAAAAATAAAAACAAAGTTAAAGTCCTGTTTTTCAGAAGGTTTCCAGTCATCGTTCACCTTGTCATGGATTGCGCTCGACAATCCAGAACGCGCAGGCCACACAAGAGCAGCTTGACTAGCACTCCACACTTCCCTAAGCACATGTCACAATGTCCAACAATTTGCAGAACACCAAGAAGTTTAAAGCAAAGTCTGAGAAAGTCCCGTTTCTCACATAAACATGTTTTTTTTAAAATTATTGCTGGCCTCGTCATAGACTGAGCTGTCCATCCTCTTCAAGAGCGCGCCGCTAACAGGATAAGAGAAGCACGACGACTGGGCGGTCATGCGTGGGGTCTGAAGGATACCATTGAGTGTGCCTGCATTGAGCTTGTTTCTTTGCTTTGTCTTCAAAACCGAAACGCTTGAGAAGACTCTTTCTACTGCAGCACTGGGGGGATCGGTGGCCGAGCGGTATAGCGCACACCAGTTTGGAGCACGTGGAGCGAAAGCTCGCGCTGCAGAACCCAGGGATCCTGGGTTCGAGCCCCACCCCTGCCCGTTTCGATCTGGATGAGCATCGTACCGGCGTGCGGTCGTGTATCACTACTGCGTGATGCACGTTAAAGACCCCAGGCTAGCGGCTTCACCGCACTGGCTAAATTGCTCATCTACAGCTGGGAGACTCGTCGCCCCTGTGAGGCAGACCAAGTTCTAGGCTGTATAAACACACACACAACCCAATTATTATTACTGCAGCACTTGAGTGTGGCTAGCATAGCAGGGAGTGCACAAACCTTGACAAGATGGGAAATGCTGGAGAGCCACCTCCGTACTTCGTTCAGAGGGCCGTACTCCAGAAGTTCTCCAGGCCCACATTTGCAGACGACGGCTCGTGTTCCACGTTGCGGAAGGAGCGCCACTCTGTGTCGAGAGCTTGGATATCTTTTGAGTTCACGATGTCTAGGAGGCATGAACCGAGAGGGGCAAGAGTCTGTGTCTTCATTTCCAATACATTACGAGGATCAAGCATTTCCAGAAGTTTGATAGCTGGATCCTAGAGTGCAAACCTTGAGTAGATCTGCTGTGCGCTCTCGATGTAGAAGTTTAGACATCTCAGTCTGAAGCCTTCGACGAGAGACGCTGGGAGGTTTGTTTCTTTGAGAAGCGAGCATGCTACCTTGGTTCCAAGGTACACTTATTTAAGCTCACAAAAATGGAGGGGGTTCTTGAACTCGACCTCTTCGACAGGCGTTGACGCCAAATAACTACTCTTCATGTAGCAGTCTAAGATGGTCCTCAGCAGGGTATCAGAGATTGGTTTCCTCAGTGTATGAATTTGAGGAGCCTGCGACTGCATCTGCCTATTCAGATTGGTGAAGATAGGAAGGACAAACTCAAGGAACTCCAAGTACATTCGAACAAGTAAATCTTAGAGTCTCTACAGAATCGTGTGTGGTGCCAAAAGGCGGGATGTGCCTACTTCTTCGGCAAAGAAGCACTTCAGAGGCTCATACTGTTCTAGCACTCTCTCGACGACGGAGTGATGAGATAGCCGTCGGGTCTGACTCGCATTCAGTAGTTTATGGGGCTTACTCTCAAGAAATGCTTGAAAGGCATTCAGCCTTCCCTGCCTCTTGGGGCTTGAGTGGAAATAGTTGTGGATGTCTCGAACCTGGTCTTCAACTACTTGTGCCAGCTTGTCACAAGCACAGGATGCACAGAAACTGAAGGAGTGGCAAATGCATTTCATTACAAGCAACTTCGGGATATGCTGTTGCAGAAGCGTCATGAGAGAATTCCTGGTCCCCATCATAAAATTCGCCCAATTAGCTGCAAACCCTATCATGGTTTCTTTGTAAGGGGTGTTGCAGTCGGCAAACGCTTTGACGACGTCCTCACACAACACCTGTACAGTCGCATCCTGAATTTGGAGCAGGTCGAAGGAAGCATCCACGACGCGATCTCTGTGGAACACCCGAGTTACCAAGCACAGATGCTTGCAGCAACTGACATCAGCTGATTCGTCCACATTCAATGAGAATTTTTTTTTTTTTTTCAGAAGCTCGCACAGGCCCTCCTTGCTTTGGTGTCCAGTGACATTTTTTTACGACAGCCGCAGCTTAGTTCGGCTGCGTACGATCTTTTTTTATCAATACTTGAGTCCGGACACACTGCCACCAAGAGTTTCGGCATGTGGTCCATGATAGTAAAAGGCACATTGTGTTCAGGCGTGAATGCAGCAAGTTGAATTTCACCCTCACGGACTTGGTTGTCTTCTTTAGTAGCTCGAGTTGTCGAGGGCATGCTCAGTAGGGTCTGCTGGCCAACAAGCTTTTTTTGTATTCGACGTGTGTTTTTTGCTTGCTGCATGTTTTTCTAATTCGCATTTTCCTGCGGCCAAGTGCACATCACATGCCTTGCACAAAGCGAAATTATTATCTCTAGTACCTTTGCAGATCCATCCTGAAAATTGCTGTTCTTCTTCCACTTTACTTTTTTTTTCTTTTTTTTAGGGGCCGGAGGGGTGGGTTGCCGCTATCTGAGTCGCCGCTCATCATAGTGCGTGCACCCGAATAATATGAGAGCCAGAGCTTCCAACTGCGTATTCTATATCCAATTTTCTTATCCATCAAAGAATGACAGCCTGCGAAATCGGTATATCTACGGAGAAATCAGTAGACCTGGCAACTTTGCGGCGCTTCGGGAGGCTGGACCAGTATCGCCATCTCACGGAGCGTGCACAAAGTAGTGCTTGCCGAGGCGGGAAATTCGAATTTAAAAAAAGTAGACTCCCGTTTGGTGGCCAACTACACGCGTTTAAACCACAGGCCCCGATAGACCGATCTCACTAAGCGTTCGGCGCATGCGTGACGCCGCCATAACTTTAGTTCTCAGGAGGCAGACGGCCGTGTACGCGAGGGCTCGTGCCTTCTCGTGCTTTACACGCGCAGTGCTCCAGCGAGGTTATCGCACGTGCAAAAAGACTAAAGTTCCCTCGATGTACTGCGGCAGCGGTGGCGTAATCAAACTGGCTGGTGAGGTCGGTCTATTGGGGTCACAGGAACTGAGGTGGGGAGTTGCGCGAAAGAAAAAAAAGGAAGAACCGTGTTTTTCGGCGCGGGTAAATAAACTATGAATCACAGAAAGCCCAAACTCCGTTAGAACGTGACAGTAGCGGTTGGAATAGAACACGAAAATTTGACAATATGATGTTACCTTGATCAAAATACAATTGAGAAAAACGAAATTTCTCCATGAGCCGACGACCACTTTTATATCGTCATAATTAGAAATTACATTGTGGCTGTATCGATTTCAGTAAAAAAATCTTCTCAACAAGAGAGAAAACAATGTCCTCTTTCCTGCTGAAGTGTTTTTCACTGATATAAATTTTAGAAGCGTCTACAATGTCAGTTCTTGTTTGGACGAGGCATAGCCCATGGCACGGGAGGCACTCACTTGATCGAATGACGTTTTAGCGAACGCCCGCGTTTCATCGAACGACACTTCAGCGAATAGTCGGACGCCGCGAAGCGGCGTTTTCGGGTGGGCCAAGTGAGTTCATATTTTTGTAATGAGTTGCCGCAGACTGTCGCCGCAAAGCGGCGTAAAGCGCAGCGCGACGGATGGGTTAACGCGCCCCCGTTATTCGCTAAAACGACCATTCGCTCAAATGTCGCCGTTCGCTAAAATGTCATTCGCTCTTGTAATATGGACCCCCATGGGGTCCATATCAGCTCGAGGTCGCTGAAACGTTTTTCCGCAGAACGAGCGCTGGCGCCAAAATAATGGGTTGTGTTTGTGTTCATACAGCCTAGCACTTGGTCTGCCTCACAGGGGCAACGAGTCTCCCAGCTGTAGATGAGCAATTTAGCCAGTGCAGTACAACCGCTAGCCTGGGGTCTTTAACGTGCACCACGCAGTAGTGATACACGACCGCACGCCGGTACGATGCTCATCCAGATCGAAACGGGCAGGGGCGGGGCTCGAACCCAGGATCCCTGGGTTCTGCAGCGCGAGCTTTCGCTCCACGCGCGTCGAGCTGGGTGTGCGCTAGACCACTCGGCCAAAAGCATATCTCACAGTCAGGAGCGCGGGCTAGCTCGCGAGAAATATTTAGTTACGGGCTTGACTTCAGCTAGTTGGTGCATTACTAGGATAGGGCCAGCTTGAGCTTGGGAGACGAAAAAACGTGAAAAACAAAGATAGAAGAAAGAAACAGATACTCCTGGACTACCAACCATGGATCTCTTCTTCTTCTTCTTGAACCTTAGCCATATACTTCTTCTTTCCTGCTCATCCTGGGAATTTCATGAAATACACGTGCGTTGGAAATACGAACCGAGGTCAAGCAAAGGATTCCTTCCTTTTACATGCGGACATTCCAAAACAGTAAAACAAAGTGTTGATAATACTGCTCTTGTATCGGCCTGAAACAAATCCTGCAATCATAATATTGGACAAAGTTTCAACAAACAAATTTTCCGACTGCGTGATTCTGGGTCCTGGTTTGCGTGTGTGAATACTTCTGCACAAAACTTAAGCACTAATCAGCTGATACAGACGGAAGTGAGACGAAGAAAACTCAACAACACATCTCAGTAATGCCGTACATCCATGGGTTTGCTTATAGATTAAAAAAGATAGCCGCGAGAGGCAGGGCATTATAGGTCGTGTGCTCTGCACCATACAAAGCGTACTCTATCTGCCGCAAAGTATAAAAAGGAAAATTTTCAACATCTCTTAGCACTAAATATGCTCCGTGTGAAACGGGGGTTGTTTATAACATTCCCCTATCATGTGGCAAAAGCTACATAGGCCAAATTGGCAGATGTATGAATGATAGGACGCGTGAGCATGCAGCATCTCTCAAGGGTAGAGTGCCTTCATACACACGCGCGCTTTTGATTGAGTGGTGACCACGGTGGTGGTGACATCTCAGCCATTTTTCCGCACAATCGTTTTTTTATGCTTTTTGGAGTGCGCGCAATCCGGTGTCACTCAGCTCGAGTGCGTAGCTTTGGCTAATGCATCGACGTCATTTTACCACCCAAGTCACGCACCGGATGCGCCAGAGCGTCGCGCGCTGACACATTCAGGGCAACAATGGATGTCTTCACCGTGGGACTGACAGACATGTAGGCACCCTACTCAAGGGAACTACAGCGGGCCATCTACCAATTCATTGCCGCAACTGTAAATGCGGCGCAGCCTTCAACAGCATTACCATCCTTGCAACAAACAAAAACCCGTATGCACGAGAGATGCTGGAGACCATGGCGATTGAAGAAAATGAAGAGACATGCGTCAGCGTGCCATCCATCATGCTCACCACAAAAGAAAAACAGTATCTGCGTTATGTCACGTATTGCTAAAGCTCACCGCACTCGGAGTCTGTATATCGGCTCTAGACACACAAGAACCACCCATGTCACGCGCAAAGAAAAACAGTATTAGCAGTGTATCACTGCCTGCTGGATTGCGGTTTTGTTAATCTGGGATTGTGTGGGGAACGTATGTGGCTCTCATTTCATTTCATTCCATTTTACCCTTGGATTGTATGGCGCTCTAAGGATAAGCAGGAAAGAAGCATATATATAGTTAAGGTTCAAGAAGAGGAACAAGCATTAAATCCATAGTTAGTCCAGCAGTATCTCTATCGCTATCTCTTTCTTCTATCTTCGTTTTTCACGTTTTTGTCTCCCAAGTTCAAGCTGGCCCTATCCTAGAAAAATTTAGTTGCACATATATTTTGATCTAGGTAGCGTCAGGTTCCCAAAACTTTCGCGTTCTATCCCAACCGCTAGTGTCACATTTTCGCGAGTTTGAGCTCTCTGCGGTGCAAAGTTCGTTTACTTGGGCCGAAAAATACGGTTCTATATTTCCTCGGGAACTCCCTCGTATATCACATCATTACTGCGTTCATCATGTATAATTGAGGCCTTATATTTGACGTAAAGTATGCCACAAGACATCCTTGGCTTGTACTCCCCCCCCCCTTTCCCTTTTTCCCGCTGTTGCGTTCAAAAAACAAACAAATGAGAATGTAAAAAAAAAAAAAGTGTATTCGCCCGCCATATTTGTCGCGCTCGCTAAGCGTTTCATGCTGGTTGTGTCTGAGCGGTGAGAGTCTAGGTGGAGTGTCTGGGTGGGAACAGAGCCGTTTATACTGAGAGAGTTTGGCCGATGGGCGGAGCTTGTTGGCCGCTAGAACCAGCGGATTTCGCGATAACACAATATGGCGTTACTTCTTTGTCTTGTTCATTCCTGTGAAATCGCGTAGAGTTCCTATGAGGCAGATCCACAATATGGCGGACGGAAGTAGTCATCCCCCGGTTGTCAGACTACGCTGCTGTGGTTGTCAGACTGCCAAAATCTCCTTAAGAAGGCCAAACTCTCTCAGTATAAACGGCTCTGGGTGGGAACAGAGAACACTGCCATGTGACGATGGGCCACAGATGACGCTACGAATGGGCCCGTTGAACCAGTCCCTGGAGCGCTGGGAACGCGTCACGTGATACGCACATGAAATTAAATTTTCGCTTCGGTCCATCGCAAGGTGGAACCCGTAAAAGGGTTTTTTGCATCATGAAGATAAAACAAAATAGTAATAATCATCGGCCCGCGTATGTTTGCGAACTAAAAGGAGGATGTTACATGGTGTACAAAAGACAGTCTGCAGAGACGGTCTGTGACATTTTTTTGTTCTTGTATACGTCCTCGCTGCGAAAGCGCGTCTGAAATATTGACCTGCTTCGTGAACGCCTCATTTTTAGTTGTCGTTATACAGCAACGCCCTCGCTTCATTTCCTGCCCAGGTGTTCGACACCCTGCAGCCTATTGAAACACAGAACCGCCGCTCAGATAATATCTATATCTCTATCTATTTATATATATATATTTATACCTTATATAGAGGAACATAAAGAAGAAAAGAGGCTGACGGGAGTCGAGACCGTCGAGTTTTGATTGGCGAGAATCAACGTTTTCTCTCGGCGGGTTGGCGACTGCGAACATTCTTCCCACCATTAGAGCCTTGCCGTCAACACTATAGATTATTACGACTGTGTATTTGTGTGTATATATATCGGAGTATATATAGAAAAGATAGGTTTGCGAACCGGGCAACGGCATTCAGTCGGCGCTTGCACCGAGTTCCAATAACAACGTATGCGTCTGGTGCGCTGGAACGAATGCTTTGTCTTTCGTTCTACTTTTCGATCTAAGCCGACCAAGGAAAAACATTTTTGTTTCCTTATCAAACATATTATTTTTTTTTTTTAGCAACGCTTTTTGCGGTTTTTTTTTTTCTCTTCGAGCTTCTTGTCATTTTGTTCATTATACATTTGGTTCGCTATACATTTCGTTCGTTATGAATTTTGTTTCTGATGCATCTCGTTCATTATACACTAAAAAACGCATCGTTTACGAGCAAACGTGTTGTGAAGCACTGCGCGTGCGCAAATACCTGTTTTTTGAAGACCATCTGCTTCGTTCTTAGAAAGGAAAAGAAAAGAAAAAGACGTCTAAAAAGCGACATCAAAGACATCGAAGGACCGTGCTGACAATAGTGGTACGGCGTTGAGTCGCAACGTTGGAGAGGTGACCCTGCAGCACGCGCACCTGTCTCGTTCCATGTGTAAAGCTTACTCGAGACCAAGTGTGCCGTCAACTTAGCTAAAGGTGCAAGAGAGACGACAGCACCCTTTTCGGAGTGAAGGTGACACCTTTGGGTCTCGTAACACGGCAGTTGGCTAGCAGGGCGAACGTGGTTTCTAGCTTCTCGCGCAAATGGTTACAGTGACCTCACGATGCCGCGTTTGGATTGAAAGACTGCTGCGCCACCGAGGATAAGGAAAGTCGGCGGCGCCGCCATCTTGAACTATCGTCACTTCCAGTATGGGCGAAAACATTGTTTTGCCTTCGCCACGCCAATAGAATACATTTAGGAGATAAGCGTAACCGTCACCCATTCGCGTTTTGTTTCCCCTCTATTTTTTTACTATTTGCAGGTTGAAACATTTTAATATTTTTTCGACGTCCATACCGAATATGCCTTCTTGGCGGTCGGGGGCGAGAGTGAGTGGAAAAGGTCTCTAGGTCATACCAATTAACGATCGCCCTCTTCGGGCTGCCCTCTTTGTCTCCTGGGCTACGGAACGCGTCCTGCGCGTGCTCCGTAGCTCTCTTCCGTGGAATATGAAATGCCGCGCACGTGTCCACGACCCAGTGACTCGGCAGTTTTTCGACCGGGTGATAAGCGCTGGAACGGTGTACAGACACCAACGCATTGTTTACAAACATGACTCCCACATTTGCCCTCACGAGATGGCATAAACACTGCGCGCGCGCAGAAACCAGATGCGTGCGAGGTGAATCGTGTGCGCATGCGCGGTGCCAGCAGCAGCGCCACCTTAGCTGCGCGACGTCAGAGCCGCGTGTTGGTCTATATGGTCACTGACAGTTTGATAGCAACAGGGATGCATCCACGTTATGCTAGGTGGCGCAAACTACCGTCCGGTATAGTCGTTAGCATCCATCCATTTATCCAGCCGGCTATTCAAAAACCGTGTTTTCTACAGACATCTAATCTTAAAAGACGTAGTTCCACTGGCACGACTACACGCACATTTTTCTTTTTCCAAGGGGGCAAGGGGCATAAGTTTGGAAAGGGGGGGGGGGGGGGGGGGGTTATCGCCCCAGCCCCGAACCACCATAGCATTTCAGAGAGTTATAATAAAATATTAGGGGAAAGGAATATCCCCCTTCTTCACCACCATCACCTCCTCTCTCTCTCCCTCCCGAACGATTTCTACGGCCCTTCTTGAGACTCCTATTTGTTGTGTGTGTGTGTGTGTGTGTGTGTGTGTGTGTGTGTGTGTGTGTGTGTGTGTGTGTGTGTGTGTGTGTGTTGGTCGTACCTTAATTCTTTCTTTAGAGCGCAGCTCTTCGGTGCCCGTTTCCGGGTTTCGCGGCGTGGGCGTCGCCGTCGGCGTAACCGGCCCGCTAAATTTAGGGCAAAATTGACGTCACATGACCTTAACACCAATTCAATTCCCAGCTACGTGACTTCAACGTCAATTCACTTCTCCGCTAGATTGTCATGTGATGTCTTTTTCCCTGCTAAATTTAACGGAGAAACTGAATGGGAGAACGAGGGGAGGAAAGGAAGAGGGGAGGAGGAGGGGCATACCCTCCTCTCCGTACCCTCCCTTATTCATCCTCAAGGGTTGAGCTCTAATTTCGCATTGCAAAGTTTGTAAACGTCTTTAATTTTTTTTTATTTCCCTTTCTTCGGCTTTTTTTTTTTTTTTTATCCCCCGTTTTTTCTCATTTCTCAGACATTACCGACGTCTCTACACAAACCGCCTGTGGCTGACCCCGGTGGCGTTGTTGACAGTGGCGGAAGATGAGCTCTATAAAGCCGCCCGCGTACACCGCGCACGGCTCCACAACATCAGAAAGTTCAATCTTCGCCTCGATTCCGAAGCGAAGATTTTGGCCTCAAATAACTCCTTCCCAAAGTTGTGAAACGTTACTTTGTCGTCACCAGTGACTTCCACAAACGATGATCTTGCGACGAGAAAGTTCAGAGTATTTACCGGCCGCCTAGGTACAATCTACGCATCATTGACTCTAACGCTGCGTAGGGATGTAGGGACACTCGGGCGAGACGTCATCAGTGCAGCCCTTTCAATCGGCTGGCACCACGGTGTTGCTCGCAAGCGCTTCGATGGAGCTCGCTACGACTTTGTGTTTTACATTCTCGCTGGAATTTGAGCACTGAGAGAGCTTGGATGATTGACACCTCGCTTGGCTTGACGTCAGCGTCGCGAGAGTCCAATTAGCGCGTTCCGCAACTTTCGGACACAAAGTTGTGCTCGACGAGTTTAGCTACCCTGGTGAACAGCTGGGACAGAGCCGTTTATACTGAGAGAGTTTGGCCTTCTTAAGGAGATTTTGACAGTCTGACAACCACAGCAGCGTAGTCTGGCAACCGGGGGATGACTACTTCCGTCCGCCATATTGTGGATCTGACTCATAGGAACTCTACGCGATTTCTCAGGAATGAACAAGACAAAGAAGTAACGCCATATTGTGTTATCGCGAAATCCGCTTGTTCTAGCGGCCAACAAGCTCCGCCCATCGGCCAAACTCTCTCAGTATAAACGGCTCTGAGCTGGGACATTGTATTGTTTTTTTGTTCGCAGTGCACCGACAGTATGCCGATAGCATCGAGGTTTCTACATATCCCCGGTGGCCAGCGATTCAACGGTGGCGACAAGCTTAGCTTCTCGTCACCGGTGGATCGGTTGGGCAAATGGAAGAGAGGGCAAACAGTTGAGATCAGCAGGAATCGCAGAAACGTGCGTTGCAAGGAACAAAAACGAGACTACAGCACCGGCGTTGCCAGACTGGAAGGAACACGGGAAAGTTATGCGTTGTTTATGGTGAAATATATTGAACGAAATGTTTCTTACATATTCGAATATTCGTCGACAAACTCTGGCATAGTAGCTAAAATTTCTTCATACCATCGGAAGCAAATAAATTGGTCTTCAAGTACAACATTACCGTATTATGACTTAAAATGCCATACTAGATCGATAGCAACCAGCGGAAAAAGAGGATAAACAAAATGACTGGCTTGTTTCACCGATAGATGGCGCAGCTTACTGTCCAATCAACAATAATTATTGTTGTTCTATATCCAGCCGTTTATTACAGTTACCTAGGTACTTTTTCCTTCCTAGGCACCGTGGTTTACCAAAATGGGTTTACCATCGCTTCGAGAAAACCGGCCCAGGCGGTGCTCCAGTCTTTGACGTCCCAGCTAGAGCCACTAAATGAGCTACGCTTAGAGTATCGGCACTCCGTTCCCCGACATTGTTGTGGGCGCCGCCATTTTGGCTCGTATGCAGAGCAGACGCAACTGCCGATCGTCATGATTCAAAAGTGCGACTTCCTCGGCATTCGGTTCGGTGTTAGAAAGGTTAGGTAACATTGCTTTTCTCTGCCGCGAACTGTTTGAACATTAGTGGAGGGCGGAAAAGCGCTTCCTGTGATTTCAGATAAAGCTTCAGATAACTGGCAACCATGATTTTAAGACACAATATGGCCAAGTGACGTTACTCTAAAGCGTAGCTTATTTAGTGGCACTAGTACCAGCGACCTTCCGGTTATAACCACCAATTCTCCAGGTGAACGCCAAAAGAAGCAAGAAGCGCGGGATCTGTTTAAAATTTTTGAATATTATTGTAAAGTAGCTTGTTTCCTCCAAGGCGGTAAACAGTGCAGCCGAAGGCTCTCGCTAAATCTCCAACTTTGTTTTCTGTGTAGCATTTATGCTTTCTAGCACTGGTGACATAAGCAGGCTCGACAGGCTTGCAAAGATGGAGCGACCGGAAGTCGCTTGAGACACAAGCAGCGGTTCATGCTTGTAAACAGCAAAAGGGTCAGAAATAGACCGATGTCACCAAGCGAACTGCGCAGGCGCGCGCATTCCGGAAGTGGTGCCGCCGCCATGCTACTTGTAGCACTTGTAGTCATCCCTTCCCGGCCACATACGGCTGCGCGTACGTACATCATCATAGATTATCATTTGGCACGCCCCGGTATCACCTTGATTCTCTTACATGTTTTTACTTCATAAGATTGTGTTGTTTCTGATACCTTTCTTTCCTCACCAAGTGCAGAAAAGCAGTTCCAGTCTTCTTATCGCTTTAGAATCGCTTTGTCGTCTGCTTCGTCGTCGTCTGCTTCTTCGTCTTCGTGAATGCGTAGGCCCACTGCCCTTCACGGGGTAATCCCACTGCGGCCGCGCAAAAAACAAAGCAAAAAAACAACGGCGTCACTACTCGAGCACTCCGACTTCTCGGGCGTCTCAGTTACCTTGCAAACAAGTGAACATCTAGTGCAATAACAAAGAACAAGAAAATTCGAGGGACAATCGGCTCGGTGTAGCACCACGGAACAGCATCAAATGTGATGAAAAACTGAGCTTGGTGGTGCTTAGTCTTGTGCATAACGTTTAATCAGCCATCAAGTAAGAGGAGCTAAATAGACTTTATCGGTCAGCGATAGTTTTCTAGAAGCTGTTTCATTCTGGTTGACAGCCTGTGCGACAGAGTACTGATGAACAGCGGGAGAAGCCTGCACACAAAGAACTGATCTACAGAAAGGCCATGCCTGACACGCCGTAATAAGTGGCATCTATTAAAAAGAAGCAACCATGCCAGATACCTGAAAGCTTGGGGTGGAGATGATTTTTCGAGCACAGTTTCTATTCAGTCTTATTTTGTTTGCGCAAGATCCGAACGCTAACAGTCGCCCGACGGGGAAAGCTTTTTTCTGCGGTCTCAACTGGTGCTAATGCAGAATGGATCAGTAACACCAGCCGAATAGACCACCACAAAATGAATGAGGTTCGTTTGTTACATTTTTGGCGGTAAGATCGTGTTGAACTTCTAAATTGCATTATGTAATCTTTTTGCGTAGGTATGAAAAAAAAACAAAAAAAACTGAAGGCTGCTTCCGAAAAAAAGTTGTTTTATATCAAGTGGTGCATATCGGGAATCGCTGCTCTTTTTTAGTGATTGTCCTGATCTTTTGAAGCACAGTTGTGCTTGAAACATGTCGTCGCAATACCGGTTATAACCACCAAAATACACCGAGTAAGAAGTGTATTAAAAAGGCCTCCGCAAAGCAGTGCGGAGGTCCTATTTGAGATACACCAACGAATAGGCCGCTACGGAGCAAATGGTCAGAGAGATTCCAGCTTACGGAACACCTCGGCACGCTCTATGTCTCGTGCCCTGTAATCTTACATATTTTAGCTGACGTGCAATAATTGGATATAAATTATGAAGCAAATCGCGAAACGAATCGTAAAACTATTTTTCGGGCCGCTCTGTCCGGCTCTGTCGACCATTCTTTGCCATGCCTCTTTCTTGCGGGAAGACATAATATCCGAGGCCTTTTTGCCTGGATGCTGTTATTATAGCTCCGTGGCATACAACCATGTGAAGCCACCGATTGAAAACCATGAGCCAACACCTGGCTAAAAGTCTCGTGCTAACCGGAAAATTTCCATACGCCGGGCGTACAAAGCGCGCCGACGCGGCCGGAAATCTGGGGAGAACTACAGGTACCGCGGCAGCGGTGCCGTCGCGCAACTCCTCGTGAGATCGGTCTATTGAACCTCGCCTGGCGCTGCCTGGGCACGAGCGCTTCGCTCTGGGCAGTGCTTTGGTCTTACAAGGAGCGGTCTTCGAATTGTCCGCCATCTTCGATTTCTCTGACCGAAAACAAACCAGAAAATTCGGTTTGTTATCTCCACAGCTGCAGTGTACCGCTAGAGGCGTGACTGTTCCATCTCCTCCCCAATAACCTTAATATGTTTGTCAGTCGAATAAAGCCTGGTAAAATATAACCCTGAGACTAGAAAGAAAGACGACGATGAAAGAGAGGAAGAACAGGAATCCCACAGTGAAGGTCACTGAGAAGTTTAAACAACAGTTTGACCCTCCCTTTTTTTATATATAGAATTGTTCTAGTTATTCGTTCATTGTTTGCACGCGTACGTCTGCGGAAATGTTTCCTTCTTTGTGTTTCCTTTTTGTCTTTTGTTTTTTCTGCTTGTGAGGGTGCCTGAAGCCTATATAAACAGGATTTGTGTCAATATATTTCAGCGTTTCTGAGACTGCTGTTCTTCCCCTCTTTTTTCGTCGTCTTGGTCCCTGTTCTCAGGGCTGTAGTTCATCATGTTTATTCATCACCAGCTCGTTTGCGCCATAACCGTTCATGTTCATGAATAAAGCCGTCAAGGGATTTTCAAATAACAATGAAGGCTTCCATACACGGACGCTTCGGAAAGCGTCCTCGTGTCGTTTGTTATACGGCGTCCAAGGAGCTGCGAACACATCAACGCCTTGACGCACGCACAAAAGCAACAGCAACGCTCTTTGGGCGTCCAAAGGTATATACTCGGCCGTGCGTTATCATTACGAGTAGCCCGCAGCATGCGTTATGTACTTTATGTGTTGACATTCCAGTCCTTCCGCTTCTCTAGGACATAACACCGTTCATCCGGACAAGATTTTTCACCACAAATCCTTGTGCGAAAACGATTGTCCTTCCCCGCTGTTGTTCTCGTTGCTGTTGTTTTGTTGTTTTTACAGTGCACACGCTAAAGCCGCAGTCAAACTATTCGTACATCGTACAAGAGCCACGGTACCCATTGCGCATGCGCCTGTCTTATGCGGTAGCATATACGCAGTTCGTATACCGGAGGGCCCATCGTATACCGTGTCGGATGTGTAACAACGGTTCCCTAAAACTATCTAATGACAGACTTATTTAAGGGCGTGCCTCCAAACATATCCGAAACAATTTTCTTCATACAGGCCTGCAGACAGTTTTTGTATGAGCAATGTGACCGTCATACAGGGGAAAAAAAAACACGCATCAGAAGGTGTTCGCAGACTGTCTTTTGAATTAGGTATCGGCAAAAACATTTCCCGGTAAAAGGCATCTACTTGGCAAAACTATACTTTTTTTTTTCGAAATTTGATTACAGTTACTACGATTGCACCAAAACGACAGTTATCTACGACTAAAACTAAAACTATTTCATCATTATTATTTAATATTACTCGCTGCAAGTGATGCAGGTGCTTCGTAATTACTCCCTTTCGAGATAAGGTGCATATATAACACCACTAATAAAGTGCAACCAACGACGACGCCCTTCTCGCGGTGCTTTACCCCCACGGCACCCTTTCGGTTTGCAAAAACGACTCCCTGTTGAGGTTAAGCAATTTTTGATTGTGGTGATGGCGAAAACAGTTGAAGGGTTGCCGTTCAGCTCTCACTCAACCCCCGACGAGCCGCCGTACCGGCGCGACACCCCACGACGTTTCTCTCGGCACCGTGGGGTGTAAACAGATCGCGCCATAAAGCGCCGCAAACACTCGCATCTGCAGAGTTACGAGCTGCCCGCAAAAGCTGCCCCGCACTCGCCTCCGACGAACGCCCTTCCACACACACGCACAGACGCATAACTCGGCGGCAGAAGGAATAAGAAACGCCGCGATAGCAGATATATATATATATATGGCCATATTCGGCGACTCGGTATGTGTATATATAATAAGATATACAATACGCGTAGATGTGCCGACTGCCCGCCGAGTCGTCGTCGTCGACGGGCGCCATCAGACCCGACACCCTCTTTACCCTCCTCTTCCGGCGCGAGTGTGATGAACCGGTTTGTTCGCGCGCCACCCGCGCTTTCGCACGCACGCTCCCTAAAGTGGTCTTCTTCTCCCTTTTCGTCGCACATATTTACCCCCCCCCCCCAACCCATCACATTTTTGTGTGCGTGCGTCCGTGTGCGCGCGCGTGAAACAACACCGCTTCGCCGCCTCTTCCATTCTGGCATCTCGCTTTACTCTCGCCACCTTTTCCCCCAATTCCCACCTGTCTCCTTTTTTATTTTCATCTCTAGTTGTCCTGTCCGCTTCGTCCTCTCTTTCGCCCTCCCCCTAGACTCGTGCCCTATTTCCACCCTACCCTCATCCCTAGCCCGTCGCCTTTAATCTCGTATTTCCTTTGTCCTCCTCTCTGGAGCGCCTAACATCTCCCGTTGCCCTCCCATCTTTGCTCTTCCCTCTCCCATCCCCACGCTGTAACGTTCTTTCTCTTCTATTTCACCTTCCCCACCTTCCATTTCCCCCTCCCTCATCCTGAGGATTCTCCGCTCGTTCCCTTTCCCTAGCCCTCAACTCTGAGCGTCGCTTTTCACTCTCCCCATTTTTTCCCCAAATTCCCTCCCCAAACGCTCCCGGCGGCGGCTGAGCGCCGCGCTCCTCGCGCGATATTGAAAAATTCCAGAGGTGTGGGAAACTCGGCCGCGCTCCGTGTATAAATATATCTAGGGGCGTGTTGGTCGCCGCGTTCCATCCGGGCATTCTCGCCCAACGTTGCTCGACGATCGCCGGTGACGAGAGCGCAAAGATAGGCGACGGCTGCGAGGGGGGAACTTTAGGGATAAGTGGGGATAAGGTGACAAAAATCCTCACTGCCAACAATGCTCTTTTTCTCTCCAAGGCCTTTTTTATATTCTGCGCGTGCATGTTTTGCATGGCATGCTCATGTTGAAATTAAAATTTTATCGAATTAACGCTTTAATTAATTGTTTATTAGGGTGTGCTCTTGGACTTTATAAATGCAGCTCAATAGAGAGGCAGTTAAAAGTTTAAAAAAGGCGAGACGCCGTATTAAGTGGAGGAGAACAATTCATCGCAAAAAAAAAAAAAAAAAATAAGGAAAAGGTGTGGTAGTTATTTTGACATTTGATACATTGGGGGAAAATGAGGAGAACAGATGAGACGAAGTGCTATGAAACGTCCGTTTACGAATGCCATTGCTACGAGCAGAAATGTTTGTGTTCGTAATTTTAAGAAGCAGGATGAGTACGTTTTTGTCAACTCATTCGGTACCGAGAAGTAGATGCTAAAAAAAAAAATAAGATGTCTATACACTGTTCAAGGAAGCGAAAGTCCAATCTGTGCCCGGAAATTGAATGTTAGGAAGACAGGGCGCCTGCTTGAAAAGAACATAACTTTTTTTTTTCTTACTGTGGTGAATTACAGGTTATGTAAATTCAAATCTAAACTCTAGTGATTAATTTCGTTTTTCTGGGATTACTGTATTCACGTTCGAAAACAAGTGCAGTCACAGACGCAGACAAAACTGAATCAAAAAGGTTACAGGAAGAGAGTGAGAGAGAATAAAAGGCTTGCATTCCCGCAGCGGTACACAGCTCTTTGTACTGCTTACACTACCTCTGCTTGTTCCCAATAAGTGAAGTTACAACAACAAATCGAAGTCGCAGCGGCGTCCGATCTGATTCCAAGGGAGCTTAATAATAACTTTCATAATAATAGCTTTTATTTCAAACATTTGTGTTGTACATAATCCGGCCCGCGAAAGCACAAGACTGTCTACGTGAACGGACTTCGCCACCTCACCGATGCAAAACGACTGCCGTAGAAGAAGAAAAACAGGATACTGGGCTCCTCAGCGGTCATAGCCGCAGTCAACCCTGATGAAGAGACCGGGCAGGTCTGAAACGTAGGGTTCCGCCTTTAAACGAGGATTTGGTTGGTGTATATTTTATTTATTATTATTGTTGCTCCCCAATCAGAGAGACGTCTCTCAAATGTTCACTTACAAGAGTGTTTATATGCAGAGTAAATGCTGCATTTAGATAATTCAAAAGCATGACTCTAGCAGGCAACTGTGTTGACGATGACGCTTAAAATACTCTCCTACATTTTCTTTTTCTTTCTTTCTTTCTTTTTTTTGCGGGGGGGGGGGGGGGGGGGAGGGGAGGGGGGGGGGTTGGTTGCAAACAACAAAAGTCGTGCATCAGGGACGGTGGGGGAAGCTGTGATTTTAGAAGCTATCCGTATACGTATTTTTATTTACTCCTTTTTCGATACATTTTCAATAGTACAGAAAATTCTTGGCATAGTTCTTGGAGATTTCTGGAGGCTTTGGGTGGGTGATACTTATTTACCAACTTCTTTCGTTTTGCGATGAGGGTTAATTGCTTGTCGGCTTGGAGGGCATAGTTATGTAGTATGGTGTCATGAAGCAATACCATCTGAAAAAACGATGCTTCCACCCCCCCCCCCCCCCCCCCGCCCTCTTTCCCGAAACGCCGTCACAAGTGGATCAACACAGCATCACAGTACCCAGCTACTAGATTAAAGAATAATCCCCCCGCCCCCCCACCCCCCGAAAAAGAAAAAAAGGCTTTTTTGCGATGCTAGCGACAAAAGACGTGGCTTAAAAAAAAAAAAAAAAAAAAATCTTTGGAAGCTTGCTGTTTGTCACAAGGTGCAACGAAAACTTCCGCGGCCTTGCGGCGAAAATGTGAAACGGAGAACGAGGGATTACATGTACACCGTTGGAGTTGCGAGTACGCTGAATGGTGGATCTGCGAACATCGGAGACGCCAATCTGTCCGTTGCCTGGGCCAACGGGCGGAGCGCGCTGATTAGCTGGAGGGGTGAGCCGACCGTAAGGACTCCGTTCCCCTGGCGTCAGGTGCACGAACCTGCCAACGTACTTGCGTGGCAGGACCACATTCCAAAGTTCCTAGCATCCCTGCACTCGAATGTTGGAGCTGTGAAAGAGGATTTCCGATAATGCGATAATATTTTCTCTACTAAACCTTTCTTTTTCCTTTTTTTTTTTTTTTTTTTTTTTTTTGCGCGGTTGTTTGGAAGGGGAAATGCAATAGAAGTGTTTGCTCGTCTTTGTACTGTTTCTTGCTTTTTGCTTTTTGCGTCTGCAAGCAGACCTTCGCAGTTACTCAAGCTGTAGGTAAAGGGGTGATTGTTTTGACAATATCAGAAAGGAGGACGGTCTAAGTAATCTCTTCCCCATGACTTGGGAATTTCGACGATAGACAGAAATTAGGGAATGAATGGAAGCGATACTAAAATTCGCCTGGACTTGTGTCCTAGGCGTCGCCTACTCTCTGCTGGGAACTAGGGAAGGTGAGAAGAGAGATGATGTTGATGGTGGTGATAGTGGTGGTGGTGGTGGAGATGATGGTGATGGCGATCGTGAACGGGTCATTTTAATATTCAGCGTGCAACGAGATAAACATAATCGTATGTTTATTATTTTGTTTTGTTTAATTTCACTTGTTTAGAACAAAGAAAAAGGTAAGAGAAAGGGGGTCGGTTTTCGACGGGGAAAGGGTGAATAAAGCTTGCACAGCTAAAGACTGGTTCACAAACTTGTGACTGCTTTCAACCACGTGTCCTAAAACCTTTTACAATCTCTGGGGCTGTGGGCGCAAGCCGCCATGGGGCACGTGCATTCCTGTGCTACTTTGGAAAAAAACCGGACAAAAACCTGCCTTCTCGTCAAAACGCCGCGTCTAGGGCTTTACCAAAACAGTTGGGGAAGATTTGAAGATCAGTTTTCATGCGTTTTTTGCCTGCTCGGTTCGTTCAAAAACGTAAAAAGAAACCGTGAAGGAAAAAAAAAAAAAAAAACACGCCGTAGGGCCACGATTGTTTGGGCGGAAAGCACTTTGGATTGAATTCACGGATACTTGTGGTCGTCAGATTCACTTGTTCCAACATGCACGCGGGAAAACCGTCAAGTTGCACGGACCACCTGCGGACTATTGTTCAGTGCGTCATCCCGTTCAAACGGCCGCCTCATCGTTCGAGCTGTCGTCTGCTCTCTCAAACGTTCCTGCTAGTCGTCTGCTCGTTCAAACGACAGCGGCCCGTAGACCAAAAGTGCAGACCTCAAAAGACGTTTAAGTTTGAAGGTTGCTTCTGTAAGTAGGCTCGGTGTAAACAGTAGATATAAGTACATTGTGGTGTAGACCGGCGAACGCGGCCGGAAGGCCGCAGAACAAGAACTGACACGAGACAGGCACTGGACGCTGACTGATCTTTATGCCGATGGTGATGCTCTTATATACAATTGGTAATGCATGAGTTCAGCGCCCTCTATACACAACATATTTCACCCCTTTAAACAAACAAAACCCCAGTAACTAGAACACAACTTTCACCAATAATTACAGTTATTCACATAGCTCTGGAACCGCTATAACAGATAATTCTAGTGTAAAACATAATCATTGTATTTTCCGGGCATTCTTCTTTGTCGCTGAGGCCTGCTGTACGACGGTGCCGTGGTCAACAACTCCTGTTGGCCGGAGATGTCCTGCGCTTCGACTTGCTCTGGAGCTGGCGCCGACTCTGCTGGTGTCGACAAGATTTCAGTCTCCTGAAGTGTAGCGCCTGGAAGTGTCTCAGCACCCCGTGCAGCTTCCGCTCCGTGCGTAGCGACGGTAGCGCTGTCGTCACCTGGCGATAATGTCTCTGGGGTTCTGGCAGTTGCGACGTCCCGTGGTGATGGTAGTTGTGATGCCCCCTCTTCAGTGGGCAAATCCAGGTCGCATAACTGGTCTCTTACCGCTCCACGTCGTTCCACAACTTTTTCTACCAAGTTCCGGGCACCTGGTGCTCCTCCTTTGCCCACTACTGTCAATTTGGCAGCGTTCCATTTCTTCCCATTGTCTAAAAGGAAAGAATTTTTTCCCACGCGTTTTTTTACTTCTATTGGCAAAGAAAACCTCTGCTGTCCTTTTGGTCCTCCCCACCTCTTTATTTTTACGAAGTCGCCGGGTTCAATGATGGAGTGCCTGGCACCCCGTCTTTCATCGGTGTATTTCTTTGTCCTCTGCTGTCGCTCTTTGACACGGCGTTGCAGTTCGGCGACGTGAGGCCGCGGTTCATCGAAAAACCCTCTCTCCGGTAGTCCCACGACGTCCAGTCTTGTTTGTGGCCGCCTTCCGTGTAGCAAAAACGCCGGAGACATGCCGGTGGTCGCATGGGGAGTTGCCCTGTAAATACTCAGGTATTCCAGAATCGCCTCCTTAAGTGGTCTCCGCTCCAGTGCCGCCACCTGAATATACTCTTTTAAGACACGGTTAAATCGTTCTATTTGACCGTTGCACTGCGGGTAGTACAGCGAGGCCACACAGTGTTCAATTCCTCTGTCTTGTAGGAACCCTTCAAACTGTGTCGACATAAATTGTCTGCCATTGTCAGTGACAACACTCTTTGGGTATCCTTCCCTCGCGAATAGCTCCAGTAACACTTTCGTCACCGACTGAGAAGTTATTGACGACACAAAAAAAACCTCCGGCCACTTACTGTGATAATCAATCACAGTTACTGCAAATCTGCACTCTGGAAGGGCTCGTTCCATCGGGCCCACAATATCCATGCCCAGCTTTTCCCAGGGCTTTTCGGGCCATTGCACTGGTTGTAGAGGGGCCACCGCGGTCTTTGCAGACTTGTCTGATGCCTTGCACACAGCGCAGCTTCTAATGCAGTTTTCCACGTCTTCGTCCATCCCAGGCCACCAATACTGCTCCCGGAGTCGCTGCTTTGTCCTGACGATGCCCGGATGCGATTCGTGGGCCATCATGATGAATCTGGACACCAATGTCGATGGAGGCACCACCCGCTCTGCACGAAACAGCACCCCCTCTAGAACAGAAAGCTCTTCTTGAATCCGCCAAAATGATAGTAGCTTTCCTGACAGACATTTCTTTTCTGGCCAACTAGATGTGACATACTGCATCACTTCCCGTAACACGCCGTCCTTCTCTGTCTCCACTTGCAATTGGTTCTTTGTTACCACGCTTGACACCACCGCAATGACCTCCTCTACTGGGTCGCACTCTGTGGACAGCAAGGGCAACCGGGAGAGTGCGTCAGCGACTACATTATCTTCTCCTTTCGTGTATTGTACAGTAAAATTGTACCTCATCAGCCTTGCACACCACCGCTCTATCCGAAGTGGCCGCCTTCCGGTGCCATTAGTAGACAGCAATGTTACCAATGCCTGGTGGTCCGTTCGCAGCACAAAAATTCTGCCCCACAAGTACACATGCCAGTGCTCGCAAGCCCACAGACATGCCAGGGCTTCTCGTTCTCCCGTAGAGTATTTGCGTTCCTGTGGCGTCAACGTCCTTGATGCAAATGCTATCGTACGCGTCTCACCGTCGATCACCTGTTGCAGTACCGTTCCCAGCCCATATGCCGATGCATCAGTTGTTACCTGTACAGGTAAGGACCGGTCAAACATGGATACCGCGCTGCACGACGCTAGTAGGTTCTTAGCCTTGCCGAAGCTTTCCTCAGCGTTCTGGTCCCAGATGAACTCCTGGCCCTTGCGAAGAAGGCGCCGCAGTGGCTCCACCACTTCTGCATAATGAGGGAGGAAGTGAGAGTAGTAACCCATGAGCCCAAGAAAAGAACGCAACCCCACCAAATCCGTTGGCGTCTGTGCATTGATAATCGCGTCCACTTTTGATTTGAGGGGTGCGAGACCCCTTGCGCTTACATGGTGACCCAAGAACGACAATTCCTCTAGCCCGAAGACACATTTCGTGTTCAGTTGCAGGCCAGCGGCCGCTATTCGCTGCAAGACCTCGCGCAGACGACTGTTGTGTTCTTCCTTATTTTTGCCAAAGACAATAATATCGTCAATATACAATAGGACGCCCTTGCAACCTTTCAATATTTCTTCCATCATCCGCTGAAACGCGGCGGGCGCCGAAGCAAGGCCAAAACAGACTCTACGGAACTGAAACAGTCCCTCATGTGTGGCAAACGTCGTCAGTGCCCGGCTGTCTTCCGACAACTCGACCTGGTGATAGGCTGACGCCAGGTCCAGTTTAGAGAACCATGCTGCTCCGTTCAAAGCGTGCAAAAGCTCCTCCGTGTGCGGCAACGGGAAGCCGTCAACGACAATGGCCTTGTTTGGCTCCCGTAAATCTACGCAGAGTCGGATGCTCCCGTCTTTTTTTTTTACCACCACTATTGGAGACACCCACTCAGAAGCGTTTACCCGTTCGATAATGCTTTCACGCTCTAATATCTTAACAACTCAGCAGAGACTTGTTCTCGCAACATCAACGGTAATCGCCTAGCTTTTGCTGATACTGGTTTGACGTTGGGACGCAGTTTAACTTCGTGTACCACGTTTTTAGCAAGTCCCAGTTTCCCCGCAAAGAGGAATGAAAACTCACTAAGTTCAGGAGGCAGAGGTTGTGGCCCCGCCGTTGTATGTAGGCACGCCAGCGATGCGCCGTCGATTTGCAGTCGTAGTTGTTGCACCGCATCCAGTCTCAGCAACGCCATGCCCCTTGACACCACATAGAAGCGAATGTTTGACGACACGCCTCCACGTGCCGCTTGAGCCACAAAACATCCCAAGACTGGAATTCTTTGCTGTGAAAAGTCCCGCAGAGTCACCGTTGCTGGAGCCAAGGCGAACCGTCTTGCAAATTTTTCTTGATAGATGTTTGCTGGCAAGATAGACACTGACGAGCCTGTGTCCACGACAAGCTGAATCACTTCGCCCTCGACGCAAACGTCGACTATCAGAGTGGTTCGCTCGTTCTGTGTGACTGTTAGGACACCCAACTCTTCGTTTCCGTCCGTGTCCTGAACCGCTTGCACCCGCGCTTGCCCGGTACTTCTACATACCGCTTGAAAATGTCCCACCTTGTGACACCTCGAACACCGCTTATCTCGCGCTCTGCATTCCCGTGCACTGGCTAGGTGTCCTGAAGCACCGCATCTGTAACACCTGCGGTCCGGAACTGTTGAAGAACCGCTGACTCCTGTTCCTGAACGATTTCTTGCCCTCTCGACTTGCTGAACCATGGCAGCGTCATGCCCCTCCTCGTAGACACGGGCACCTTCCGCTGCCTGCTCGAACGTCTGTAGGATGTCCATGGCCTGGCCCAACGTAAGCTGTGAACCTTTCATGAGCAGCTTCTGTCTTAGCTCCACGCTCCGTACTCCGTCGACGACTTTATCCCGCAGCGCTGCCTCAAGATAGTCACCGAAGTCGCAAGTACTCGCGAGCTGTCGCAGGGCGCTGACGTACGCGCGTATCGGTTTTTCCTGAAGCTGTCGCCGCAACATGAATCGCCGTCGTTCGACAAGCACATTCAGAGTGTTCGTGAAATGTCGTTCCAACAACCGAAGTGCATCGGTGTAGTCGTCCGGCTCACCCCCTTTTGATGTGGTCTTCTCCGGCGTACTTCCGGTTGCAGCAGCAGTTATCGGTGGTGCAGCCGCAGGCTCTGGAACCAACGTGCGAAACACTCTTCGACCTTCCACCCCCAAACGCTGTAGAAGTATCGCCTTTCGTTGTGCTGGCGGTTTCGCGTCCATTTCCGTCGCCTGCAGAAAGATCTCGAAGTCCTCTCGCCATTGCCGCCATGGCACTGCCGGGTCTCCCGGCGCCTCCAAAAACGGGGCTAACGATGGCAGCCCGAACGTATTCATCTTTGCGTTAATGGGTAACGCCCCTCGCGTACTAGTTGCGAAGAACGGCTGTCATCTTGACTGCTGCCGAGGTTGTGCTTTTGTCGACTGCGCCAATGTGGTGTAGACCGGCGAACGCGGCCGGAAGGCCGCAGTACAAGAACTGACACGAGACAGGCACTGGACGCTGACTGATCTTTATGCCGATGGTGATGCTCTTATATACAATTGGTAATGCATGAGTTCAGCGCCCTCTATACACAACATACATGTTGATAATTGTCACCAGTGGCAATCACCGACTTGTTATGCCTGATTCACTCGGTCCGATTCTGCTTGCGATTTGCATTATCGACGCTGTATGAGGGGGAGGGGGGAGATGAGGTCTCAGCAAAATGGAAGATTTCGGGTAGGAGGGGGGTGGGGGGCAGGCCCCATGGCCCCCCTTCCTGGCTACGTGCCTGGCCGTGACGGTGCATTTTTGGTGCTGTTTGATTGGCACCGTCAGATGAATATTTACCGTATAAAGCTGCGGCCGGACCTAAAGTGAAACGGAGTATGGAGTGAATGTTCTTGGAGAAAAATGCGGCGAGCGCCGACGCGGAACCCAAGAAGTTGACATCAGACGTTTACGGTCCGCGTTCTTAAGCGTTCTAACAAACTTTTTTTTTTTTTTTTTTTAAATGGCTCCGGGTCTCTTGAGGGGTTTCCGGAGTCCCAAAAAATTGCAATAGTTCCATCACGCGGTTGCTCTGCATTGGGTCCCTAAACTCGTCAAACACAAAGTTGGAGCCGAAAGTACGCGGAGCGCGCCGATTGGACGTCGGCGAAAAAAGCGCGAAGTCATCGTCGTGATAGGCCAATCGGTGCCCTCCGTCAACTTCGGCCACAACTTTGTGTTTGGTGAGTTTAGAGGCCTTGGTGTATTTCGTTTTCTATATATATATATATATATATATATATATATATATATATATATATATATATACTTTTGTGATGTCTCGTTACGTTGAGACTGTAACCTTCTCCCTTGCTCGCCTTCTTCGTTCTTTTTTATATATATATATTGGTGGGCTCTTTACGAACAAGTCGGCGTTCGTTCACATCGGGCATTGCCCGTGCGCAGAAAGTTCAAAATTCGCGAGGGATGAAGCATCTGCGCATGCGCAATGCCGACAGTGGCGTGACGTAAGTTCCCCGTCACTGGCGGCCATAGCTGTGTGCGCCATTGCCAAGCGCGTGTTTATAGCGAGCTTCCGCGGTTCTTTTTCCAACGTACATCTCACACCATCGACATTGTCGGTCTTAGTAATCTATTAACGCGAGCTAGTTCTGAGCATGCGCGGTAAACAGCACCCACAAGTATGGCGTCTAGTGAAAACTCCCTATGGTCTCAAGTCTGATTGGGCAGTATAGGATGGATGCGCGGCTTCGAAACGTCCGAGACCGCATACACAAGCATACACTAGTAATCATACAAAAACGAGGTTGTAACGGTAATTTTCAGTTCGTTCCGAACGTGCGCTGTAAATAGCGGAAATTAAGATGCTGGCTCGTGACCGAAACAAAGTGACTAGAGAAATTGATTAGGCGTTTTTTTTTTATTGCTACGTATACAGAGCGGACACGAGTGTTAGTGCCCCGTCCGTGGCTTTGGCGAATGACGAAGTGTTTTTTATCGTAAAATTTGGCAAATTTGTTTAAGTGCTGGGGGCGTGCCTCAAGGGGAAGGATTATGTCTTATCTATCTTGCATCTTTTGTGCTTTCCTTTCTGGTCCTGGCATGAATAAACTTCAGTTGCCAATCAGCGTTGTGTTCGTTCACTTCTCGTTCTTGTCCTTCCTTTATTTCGCGCTGTTTCTAAGTATTCCTAAATAGCAAGATCGAGACGACGTTTGCTTCGACTCGGGCCTGCCTTGTATCGGCCGTTGGCAAATTCCTATGGACAGCCGACGCCGATGCAGATCGGACAATCAGACATGTCGAAGGAAACCTAACCAGTTAATTCTGTACAGCAAGGTTAAAATGTGGAGGGAATAACTTCTTTCCTACAAAAATCTCCGAAGTTCTTTTTTGGGCTAAGTCAAAGTTCCAAGTCGGAACCCTTTTTAAAAAGTGCGCGCCATCTGGTAGCGAATGTGCACACTATCCTAGTCCTCCATTGTTTGGGCACGCACTCCGAGCACATGTATTGGACACGAAGGCTGTATCAGCGTTCGGTGAGGACTCGAATCCAAGATCACACGCTTCGTTTCCAAGATGGATGGATGAACGGATGTTAATGGCTATACCCTTTATAACGGGCGGTAGCTTGCGCCACCACCCGTTATAACGGAGTTTTTGAAAAAGGTCTATGGCGTAGACAACACATAGCTGTCCCAGAAAAAAAAAAAAAAAAAAAAAAACTCTGCTCACGAGTTTATAGTAAATTTCTGAAAGGAAACTGCATCAGTGACGTCACAATTCTTTATTTGCGGAACTGAGGACAAAAGCTGAAAGTCCGTGCAGTCCACCGGTTCCTCGATATGTCTCTAGCTAAGATGACCCTCCCCATTGCCTCCAGGCATTCTTGGCGAGCGGTGATCACACCTATACTATACCCCTTCCCAATCAGCGTCACGTCTGTCACCTCCCAAGACCGGGGCAACACGCAGAGAAACGACAGAAAGACCATCTCAGTAATTTCTTCATCTCTTCGCGTTGCTAATCTGTACCGCGTTAACACCAATAGCTTGCTTAGTGGACAAGGCGAGCTTCCCAGTCTCCCTGACTCTTCTCGCCCAGAAGTATACGCCACCATCCAACAAAAAAGTGAGACACACAAGAGGTACACTGAGGTGGTATTGACGTCGAGAGTTGACTATACCCAACATCCTTACCCCCTTACGATGAACTACGACGGACGGTACGAGCTGTATCCTAGCCAATCCAACGTTGTGAACGTATATCACGTGACTTCTTACCCCGCAGTCGCTAATACTCTCTCCCTGAGGTTATGTGACGTTCATTTGGCATTGGATTGGCTTCGATTGGCTCGTAGAGTCTTCTTGCCCTTCGCCGTAATCTGTAAAAGGAGTATATTGTCTAGTTCTACTTCCTGCCAAGTGCACTTCGGTAGGGGAAAAGAGAAAGAGAGAGAGAGTGAAAGAGCTCGGCGCGGTGCCGGCAACTCTGGTTGCTAGGTTTCTGCGCTGGCCAGACACGCGATGGTCCGGTGCCTAACCACCTCGGCGCAACCCTTCTTCCCTTGAGCTGTTAATTGCTTTTTGGCAGGGCTCCGACGTTGCCGCCGTATTACTTTGTCGAGGTTCGGTCCACCCCCCCCCCCCTCTTCCATACGCACGGACATATCACACGCACAGACACCAAGTATCTCAGGATAGGCCTTGTGTCAGTCCGACACGTAGAGTTCTCTTTATCCGCTTTGTTTCTGTCTTTTTGACTGTCACGTGGTTTTACCCTTTTACTTGGTCGCCTGATGTACAGTCAGAGTCGCAGGCAACTGAGCACGGGAGTCGAATGCAGTGCGGAGTAAAAGTAATCTTGCAATAACACCAGGGTATATTTTATGGAAACCCAGGATATAGCCTATCCTATTATATGAAATGTGACGTAAATACACGATGTTTATTGCCGTTTTTAGACTTATACAAAACGGAGAAAATCAGGTGAAAAAGATGCTTTGCAGCTTGACGAAGTTCTATCTCATTGACACACGTTCGCGGAAAAACAAAAAAAAAACCTCTAGGAGTAAAACTCAAACACGAGCACAACTACTCGCATTATTGAGCTAATAGATACTTGCAGGAACTGAATATGAAATCACAATCGCAACTATACCCATACAACTGCACTAACCAACACATCCCAGCGCGAGAAAAAAAATCCCAACAATTTCACGTTTGTACACAACACTGTTCACTGCAGGCAATGCGTGGAAAGTTATAAACTGCCTGTAATACAATGTTAGTGAACATTTTGTTTGATTTCCCAAAGATATTCACAGCCTTTGTTTTCAGTTCATTAAGTGACGTTGTCAAAGCAACGTTGCCGTAAACGTATGACAACTAACTTGACACTTGTGCGCAAACATATACGGGCGCATAAAGAAAGCCGAAATACCTTAAGAGTATGTTTAGCATTGCTTTTTCTATATATGCCACCAAGGCTATCCTGTGAGTTCTGAAATTGAGCAACAACGGAACGAGGTCAGCAATCAAGTTATCAAGTAATGGGCTTCAGAGGGTGATTGTGACTGTACACCTTTTCGTTTGGTTCTATAGTGAAGCATCTTCTCGTCACCGCCCTAATGAGTGGCTGTAACCCTGCAGAGACACTGGCTTCATATTGCGACTCTGAATATTATTCGCTATACATATACGTTAGGCTGGAGGGTGTCGTCAAGGGGACCGATGAGTATGAAACCAGAGTTGCCAGCTGTCAACGGCCTCTCGCCAACCCCGCGGAAAGCGCAAAACAACAGGGCAGGGATGCGCTCTATCTCAAACACGAGTATTTGAAATACGTATTGAAAACACTCAGAATATTTTGTTTCTAATTATATGTTGGCTAATATAGTTGCGAATTGTATTTAGATACTGAATATGGAGTATTTCAGCTACTTGCTTTTGAAATACTGCCCAACTACAATTTTGGGCGCTGTTTTTCGGAATCGAATGCGATATTATGCAGTCGTCTCGATTCTGTAATCATATGCAAATAGCACAAAACTTGCTGCACTTTCCTCATAGTAAACAAGGAAGAAGATAAGAGTATAGAACAAGGAATGGAACGGGTGGGGACTAATCCTAACGTTTTTGTTGGCTAATTTTAACTTTCCTTTTTTAGGCGTCGCATTAACGACATGCTTTTTGAAAAGTCTTTATTGCTTCAACTGAGCCTTGCAGGTATACTCGCACTGACTTCATTGTCTTCCCTGGCGTTGTACCCGCCACTGATCCCTATGACTACTTCCTCGATCGGGTTTGCCCAGTCCCTCCTTGCACAGGAATGAGGCCACGGTCGGCCATCTTTTTGGTATAGTTATATTATCTCTAGCGACACCATAGTATAGTACTAAAACTATGGATTGGGCTGGTTGGTTCATTGCGATCTAGAGGTCTTAAAAACGCAAAAAACACGGACGAATAAGAGACGCATACACAAGAGGCACACACCGCCCGTTAGATAGGGTACACGTTCTCCACCCACAGCTGAAGGGTCGTGGGGCGACTTCGTGGAAACCTTGGGAACAAATCAATATTTTTCACCGAACGTATCTCTGCGCGCCAGGATAGCCACAAAACACTGAATACTTACCGATGCTACGTTGTTTTTTCGCGATCGGGGCAATTTGAACAGCGCGCCGCACAACATGATGGCATTGTCGACCTTTCTCTGCTGCATCCACTGAGTTTCAAGAATCTGCTTCGTCGAGCGACGTTCAATCAAGAACGAAACATCACCCACGGTACAGTGTACTAGACCCACGATTATTTTTATGGCAGCCTGCGGCCACAGCGCTGTCCGCCATGTTACTATGATGTCTAGAGTTAATATAACTGTCCCCAAAAGATGGCCGACTGTGGCGACATTCCTGTGCATAGGCGGAGCTGGAAAAACGCGATCCAGCAAATAGTCAACAGATCAGTGGGTGTGAGTGAAAACCAAATGCTAAAAACAAACAAACCAGCTAAAAAATAAGTCAACTCAATATGACAAACAGGTGAAAACAAACCAAATTGGAGAATCACAATCCGCATCCTCGGCATCTGCGCGCTTCATTGTTCCATCTAAGCCGTCCTCAAATATAAGCCCTAAGAAGAGACCGTCGTCTGCACGAGACAGGAACCGCACAAACCTCACGGATAACTCGATAACAAAACTCCGGTAGTACAATTCTCTGCGTTTTATACACTCCCGAGGTGAACTCAATGGCCTTTCGCTCGGTTAGCCTCTATTCAATTCCAATATCAACACAATACACATGTACAGTGAAGCCGAACCGCCGCGAGCACAGCGTACATACAAAAAAAAAAAAAGAAGAAGGCGGTAAATTTTGGAAAGCTTGGAAGGAACAAGCTGAAGACAGAAAAGCATACCAAAGCTCTAAACTTGCTAAGACTCTACGTTTTGGGAAGGCTCACCTCACGGGTTTTCTTTTTGGATTATGAAAAATAAGACTGAATAAAGAATCGTAAGGCTTCTTGTATTTCCAAGAGACTAAGTACTTTTTCTGTGTTTTTTGTTTAGTCGTTATAGTTTGATCGGGCTTTTTATATACCAGGATATAGATAGAACTTCCTCCCGCCACGGCAGCAATGATAAGTTCTGGCCCCACGTCGCCATTGTCGTTGGCGGCTCTCTTGGCCAACCGATCGGGCGTAAAATCAAATTAGAACTGGTAGGTCTCCCCCCCTCTCTTCTATCCCTCCTGCTTGTAGGCTATTGTAGACCACCCCTACCAACGCTTCTCCCATCCCCCGATCCCCCTCCCCTCCTTCTCCCCCATTCAACGCTCTTCAAATCCCACCCGAAAAACCTCCGGCGTTTGAATACAAGCAGCGCCCTCCCTCGTGAATCTGCCGAACTAGCCGAGTGGGGACGGGGGAAGCAGGCCGGCATGCCTCCGTTCCGCGCGCGGGGGATCGTCGTCCGCCGAGTCAGGGTCTCGTCAAAGGCGAGTCTCCGTCGCTCGCAAAGAGTTTATATACTCCGAGCTCATTGGCTGTATACAGCTCGCTTCCTTCTCCCTAGGTGGCGCTCGAAAACTAGGCCTAATCGATGGACACCGAGCGTCTAGTAGACGGCACAGCGGCTGCTATTGTTGCTTGGCCCGCGCGTTTGACGCGTTGTGTCGTTCCTTGTCCCCCCCCCCCCCCCTCCCCCCCCCCCCCCCTTTCTTCGCTCCTCCAGCATCAACCCTAACCCTAACCCACCCAACGACAAAGGCTGCCCTATTGTATCGCTGTTTAGAAAAGCTTTGTCGGGCCGGCACGGCTTTAGCAACGAGTGGATTTGGTCGTGTGTGTGTGTGTCTGTATGTTTGTACGCTTCGGTGGGTGTTGTGTGTGATGCTTAGGGAACTGTGTATATGGTTTACTGGATTGATGCAGGCTCTCGTAGTTGTGTGGTATATTTCTTTATCGGTGGAAAGAGGGGGTAGGGGGTGGGGGCCTATAGGATTCGTTATAGGATACTCTGCGCCAAGTGGGTAGATATATAGTTGGGCGAGTGGATTTGGTTGGGGTGATCTGACGGCGGATGTTTTCCCTTGTGGCTGATGGTTGGGTGTGAAGTTTTATTGCGAGTTGTTCGGAACGCTACTTTCCCCTTACGTGTCGTAGGAGAAAAAGAAATCGCACTCCTTGTTAAAGGTTGTCGACAAACAGTGAACGGGTAGAGGTGTGGGTCTGTGGCCAGTGTACTCCATACTCTCGTTTGAAGCGATGCATGAAGGCACAGTTGAAGCTGGTAAGAAGCTGCAAAGGACATCATCGAAATTCCTTTTCCAGAAGCTTTCTTTGCAAGTGCCTTTTCAAGTACTCTCAGCTGTTTTACTCGAGCGTGCACATGGCACAAGAAAGCGGATTACACAAACTTTATCGGTACTCGTGCTCAGATTGTACTTCTACCACGTTTCCATACTCGTGTGAAGGCTGTGGAAGGTGGAATATTAAATTAATAATTAAGTAAATAGATTAAAATTTTAAATAAATTAAAACACAAACACAGGAGTTAGTAAAAAAAGAAACAGGTTATTCATGAATCCGGAGGAGATTGGATGGCTCCATCGGGTGGAGTTTCATGGAAACTCTTCAGTGGGGATACACCAAAATCTTTCACAGCTAAAAAAAAAACAAAAAAAAAAACACGATCTGTGTGCGAGGATGCAAAAACATTCGTCAGCACGCAAAAAAGCAAGACAACATGCAGCTTGTAAAGTCAGCATTTCCGAAGCACCTCAACTCGCGTCTCGCTAGAACCATACCGAGAGAATAACTTCGCGATACAAAGCGCACCTATGCACACAAACAAAAGTATACGGTCGCGAGATCGCGACCTTATACCCATACCTCAGTGTTGACAGGCAAGCCGAAATCCCACACACGCCCACAGAGCCCTCTCCTGCGTACACAACGGCAGCAGAAAGAAACCGAATTGTCAACGTTTCACTTAGTCAGTCCCTTTAGTACTTGTTACTTTTTCGACGCTGTGTACGTTCTTTAACGCAGGTCCAGATTATCGGGGAAACGGAAGCCCTGCAAGGCTTGTACGGATAAACGGAGAATATTTTTTTCTGTTTTTTTTTTGCTTTGTTTTTTCTTCCCTGTCACTGGTTATGTGGGGAAGCGAGCCGAAGCCCCGAGTATTCATAAAGTCCCCAGCCATTCCCGAACGGGGCAAAGAACGCTGGGGATCGGGGCGACTATAGCTTCCGCCGCGGATTAGCCGCGGATTAGGGATTATTAGGAGAGTTTTGGGGGCTCCCGAGTTTGCGGGTTTTTTTTTTTTTTTTTTTTCTATAGGGTATTTAGTTTGGGGGCTCTTTTTTTATGCGTGTGTCTTATTTTGTGAGGTTTTTGCGTGCGCCCCTGCGTGCCTGTTTGCTTTCGTTGTAGCCGGCGGCCGACAAAGGCTTTTGTAGTACAGCTTGATTATTTATCGATGACGCGGGGCGAAAATAGTATTTTTATGACTAAGTCTACGAGTATGTTTTTTTTCATTTTTTATGCTTCTGGTTTAAAAGGCTCGGAAGAAGTGGTGCGAGTGTGCGTGTGTGTGTTCGAGGTCCGGACTGCACTACGTTCAGCTCTAAGCTCAGAGGGCACCGGACCAATCAACTACCTGCTTTACGTTACCTCACTCCGCTCTCTGCGCGTTGGGGTGACCAGGAGCGTGATCACGTGGTAAGAGATAGACGCGCGATTCGTCCAACGAGCATGTATAGCTCCTACCGCACTGTCTGTCGGCTTGGAAGTGAACGAAGTATGGTTGCCGTCGAATTCTCAGATTTATCTCGAAAACAGAATTAAGGAATTTCGATGCGTCTGAGGTCAGGATATCGGTCCTTTATCTTGTGCACTTTGTTATAGGGGGACGCACGTAACAGTGGGGTTTCAAGCTTTATGTAACAGGCAGCTTTTTTTTTTTCCTGCCTTTTGAGGCGTTCAACGCGGAAAGTCGGCTTACCAACACGACACAAGAGTCATGCCAGGAAGCTAACTTAAAGGCAGCGGTTTCAAATTTCTTTACGACGTGCGTGAAAACATACCTTACTGATAATCATGAAAAACAGAAAAAAAAATGGAGAAATAACAATAAACATTGTTTATAATGTCGCAAAGAAGATGGACATCAAGCAGAACCAAAAATAGTACGAAGAGTCAAAGCAGAACAGCATACAAAACTAGGGCACACCGAGAAAACTATTATCTATAATTCTTTATATATTTTTAAGCATTTTGACGAGGCTTCCGCGCCACCACTTCGCGATGCAGTCGGCACAACAAAATAACAAGCGAAAACATAACCCTCAAACCAAAATATTACGCATATGTAAAGAAAACAAACACTAAAATCAAACGCAAATAAAAACAAAAACAATGCCAAACTTGAAGTTGACGGCGGTGCTAGCAGTCAGTGACTGTTTATAGTGGGCGATTCTCAAACAATGTAAAAGGTTTAGGAGTTCATCCCGGATGGGTAAGTTAAGACATATAGATCGATCGATCTGCGTGGGCTTACGCATGCACCACACACAGGCGTCCCTCCAAAGCCTTCAATTGCCAACGAGATTCTACGAGATGTTTCAGCGACGTCCTTTTAAAACCACGTCACATCGCTAATGTATCGTACAAAAACTGTCTGCGGGTACGTTCAAAGCGTACGCGAAGCAAACATGATACGAAGACGCTCGATCGAGACACGTCCGCAGATGTCATCGTGTCTGCTATGGAGTGCCGTGTTTTTTTGCATGACGTATATGAGCCGACTGAGGCTTAATGGTCGGTACCCGTGACACCACAACCAACACTCTCAGCTTCGAACGGCAAGCTAGATTACGTCCATAAAAGAAGCATAATGGAAGCTTGGAATCACCGAGTTTTTAAACGAACGCCGTCAAATGTTGGACGCCTAACATTACTCTCAATGCTGCTCTCGAGACCGGTTATAACGAACTCGGTTATAACGAAGTAGCAGGTATACAGCGAAGCGATCACGATTTCCCATTCCCTTTTGCACTTCGTTCACCAAAGTCGGTTATAATTAAATAGCGGATATGGCGAAGTGATTTCCGATTCCCACTATATACTACTCAACGCGTCATGGCGAGCGTTCAGCACAAAATGGAGAAAGAAAGCAAGATTACTGCATTCATCTAATCGCGGAAGACCTGCGACCGCAGCGACAGTTCTGTTCGCTCACGTCGCGAATCAAACGAGGGCAGTCGCGTCCGAGTTGGAGCACGCGGTCGTTGTTGCTTGCATGGCCTCGCCTTCGCGGTCTATCATAATAAAACGAGCGACTCGGGCCGGGGTTAGGAGTGCCACGCGCGGTCGCGATAAGCCCCGTCTATACAGCTTGTTGTCTTCGACGCGCGGACCCGCACACACACACAACGAAAACACACACCACACACACACACTTACGCGCACGTACAGAAACACACACGCGAGCACACACTCACATGTACATGCACAAACACACGCTCGGACGTGCACGCACGCACACACTCGAGACTGCGTCGGGGGCGGTTTTGAACCACGCCGCCGGTTTCGCCGACACCTTTTACAAGTGGGGCTGTAGTATATATCTCCGAGCCGCTGTTGGTTTCTCCGCAAAGCCTCGCCGTCTGTATACACAACGATGCCCGTGGGGTGCACTCGCTCGCTCGCGCCTGTGCACACGCGTTGTTTGACCGCCGGGGGGGAAGGGAAAGACAGCTCACGCGACTGTTGTCGGCGAGGGACTTTTCTGCCACCTCGGAGTCGGCTTCCTTGTGTCGCTTGTCTGAAAATGCGACGTTTCTTATCTGCCGAGAGAGAGACCTACACGCGTAAATTATATGTTCGCGGTCTATACTTTGACAGGTATAGTTTGCGGGTAATGGAGAACAAACTACGTACACACATGCACGACATCGTTTGGCGCGAACGCGACTTCGGCCCTCTCGAAAAGGTACTACTACCATAAACTCCCGAGAGATAGCCCACCTAACATCGAGAGAAAATCGGGTGATGATATGAAGTCGGCTAACTTTCGGTGTACCATCAAGAAAGTTATAATAAAAAATTCTTCCAAGCTTGTTATGGTGGCGAGGGGCAACGAAGCAAAGACGACTGTACTTCCCAGTCAGCAACGTTCGCTTATATCTTGCCAGAGCTATAACTATCCGCATTTACGCCGAGGTCATCATTGATCTCAACACAACTATTACTAGGAGTGGGCTATCTTTCGGTGTTTAAAAAGTGTAGCAAAACCGGGGCCAAAATAGAGGTAGGCTATCTTTGTCGGGGGTGGGGTACATTTCGAAATTTTACGATACTGGTGGCATCAACCTTTACCACTACAGCCGCTGTCACGCCGCCAATACGTCATGCGGAAGACAGTCTTTGCAGACATTGTCAGAGTCCTGTTTCTTCCTCGTATATATGACAGCCCTGCCTCGTTGGTCGTACAAAAGCTGTCGGCAGACGTATTCGAAACATACACGCTTATGAAGCCTTCGAGCGTGCTTCGGGCCTAACCGCAAATACGTCTGTCATCGTGTCTACAGGGAGCGCTGCGACCTGGTGCGCGAACAGTGCGACTGGGGCTTTAGGTATACTATACTTTTTTCCACCATAGTAGTTTCGATGATTGTCAATCGATACTGAGAAACAAAAAGCAGAGGAAACAAGCGATGGTTGCATCGCGATAACAGTGTCGCAGAACGTATACCATTTAATAATAATAATAATAATAATAATAATAATAATAATATTTTTATTTCCGTTGATTATAGCAAGAAGCCCAAAAGCTAAAAAAAAAGAACCTGAAGTAAGCAGTTTGACTGGTCCTCGGGTCCCTTAAACTGGTAAACAGCATGTATACGGAAAATAAGCAAAAGACAACTTATACTGTTTATATGGAGCCGGTGTCGTCTTATAAATACCTAGGCGTGCACATAACATCTGACCTTTCATGGAAGAATGATATTCAGTATGTTTCCTCTAAACGCGAACCGCATGTTAGGTTATGTTACACGAAATTTTTCATTACTCCAGTTGCACTAAAGTTGACTCTTTATAAAACATTAATTCGTCCAAGGTTGGAATATGCAGCCTCTGTCTGAGATCCTGGACAAGTCACCCTCATCACTGCATTGGAAGCGATTCAAAACCATATCCAGCTCGTTTCATCCTTTCTAACTACCACAACACGGCCAGCGTGACCGCCATGAAAGCTACTCTATCATTGCCGCCTTTAGCCTTGCACCGTGGCATTTCCCGCCTTTCTTTATTCCATATGATTTATTTTCACAATTCTATCCTGCGCGAAAAATTAATGTCCTGTCCTTTTTACGTTTCCTCTCCCAACGATCGCAATCACAAAGTTGGTATTCCAATTTCTAACACAACAACATTTCATTCGTCATTCGTCCCTCGTACATCAGAAGAATGGAACCACCTTCCCCGGGACAATTGCCACCATCACGGACTCTGACCTTTTCAAAACTGCAATTACTAATCTTTTATTTGTTGAGTGAGTTTAACCTATTTCTAGGCTCGTTTTTCTTTTCTGTATTTTTCTTTGCTCTCCCCCTCTGTAATGCTTCTGGCCTTGAGGGAAAATGAAATAAATAAATAAATATGCGTACAAACCAAAGTTACCCCAGTTACAAAACGTGAAGCAATAATCACATACAAAGATGTAAGCGCATGTCCTTGAAATTTAAACTGTAGAACTCAATCTTTTCGATACAAAGACTGTTTAGCAAATGTGGCAGTGTTAAATTTAACATTTGATAGCCATAATTTCTTTGCTACGGGACCATCCTTCATTTCTCTGCGTTACGGGTACAGTACTATACGATGGGAAAACTTTCCCTTAACAACCCGATTCTTTCCAGACAAACCGATCCCTTTATTTTTTTTTTTTTCGCTTTCGAAATTAGTACAGAGTCTTTAGGGATACATTTTGTAGATATTAAGCATTTTACAGTTCTTAATTAAATCCGCAGAATGGAAGTCATGTGGGACATTCCGTATTCCATTCAATATTTTCTTCCGCAGCAAACACAGTTTAGACTCTGGTCGCTAAAAGAGCGACAAAGCAAAGGATATAAAGCTCTGATTGGCGAAAAAAAAAATGGAAAGCAACTAGACACGTCGTCCCGGCCAAAAAAAATGTGTCGTGCCTCGCGGATACCAGCCCGTCAAAACGACATAACAGGACGCCGTCGACGTTATACAATTTCATCGGCGTATACGAAGGAAACGCAAACTTGAGCCGGCTGTTTTTCCAAGCCGCCCCCGTATCGCTAACTCCCCCCCCCCCCCCCCCTTTTTTTTTTTGTTTTTAGACGACGCGACCTCCAGAGGGTGTTTCATACTCCTTTCGCTCCTAAGCTGACAGCGCAGTAGCATCTACGTTTTCACCGGACCAATCAGACACCTTCCTTTCATCGCCTGACTCCTCTCTTTGCGCCAGACTTGTACGTAAAGCGTTACTTGTACCTAGTTATTTTTTTTTCGGTAACAAAGTGACGATTTAATTATTTACAAGAACGAGTGACGTATCTTCGTTACAATGGATGAAGTAATAAGTAACGTATTTTGTTACTTGCGTAGAACGCAAGTACCCAAGCCAGTTCTCACCCCAACTCGCGCTTGTATAATTTGCAAGACGAGAAAACGCTAAAAAACAAAAAAACAAAAAAGAAAGAAAGAAGCGCTCAAGTTACGTGACTATAGCTACAGTTATTCCCCCGAATGAACGCGTTAAAAAGTGAGCAATCAGTAACGACGACAAATATTTGGAAGCGGCTATACTGCTTCATAAAATCGACACATTCAGTTACTCTATTTCAGTAACGCGTACATATTTGGTACGGAGGAGAGCTTGATCACGTGACGAAAGATGGACGTATAGGATTGGTTCATCGAGCGAGTGTATCTTCCACCGCATTGCAGCTTAGGGGTGAACGGTGTACACGTCGTCGCCGCGGATTCAAAGTCGACCGCAGACTCTTTCGGAGCCCGCCGCCAGATGCCCGTGACTAATTAATCCCGTCGCTAATCCGTCGGGTGTTTCGACCGCGGCCCAGGATTTACTTAACGGCCGTAACACCACGGCCGCCGCCACCGCGTCTGATTGAAATGAGTCCTCCCTTCCACGTACCATTTCAACGGCGGGGTTGTTCTTAGATCTGGCTGGAAAAACAAACAGATGGTACGATATTTTGAAAATGATAAATGAAAAGGGGGACGGGGGGAGGGGGGGGGGGGGGGTAGCACTGATTGGCTGATGGTTTTAATCGTGGCGCGGCGTCTTCTTTGGCAAGCGCTTTTGGCCGGAAGTTGAAACGGGATCGGTCTGTTTGTACTCTCGGCTTAATCTCCGTCGCGTTTGTTTCTCTAGGCGAAGCTTAATCTCTCTGCCCGGTTGACACTTTGTTTGAGGAGGCGGTGGTGGTCCTTGCTTTCACTAAGTAACTAATGCAAGCTTCCGCTGTCCTGTCTTTGTTTGGTGATCGCTACTTGAACAAAAGAAGGAATGTATAAAAAAGAAAGAGATAGCCTGTTGATGTGCGTTTTGAAGTCTATAGTCTCGAAATCTTACGAACAGGCTGGCGCACATACAGATTTTCTATCCAATGTAGCCAGACCAGTGTTGTGCCAAATACAAAAAAAAGTATTTAGCATAAGATACTTAATACTCATTTGAAAATGTATTTAGAGTAGTATTTAAGTTACGTTTTGTACGGACTATCTTGAATGGAGTACAAATACTTTGAAAAAGTAATTGAATTACATTCGAAGATACTTGGCAAGGTTTGGAAACTTGAAATATGAAATAAAAAGTAATCTATTGCAGACATATGGCACCTGATGTGCTTTAGTTTGACGGAAGGCGAGTCTCATGACGCATTCCGCGATAAGTTCGTGATATGACCCGCCTCTATTCGGGGGACCTTACATGTAGTCCGGCATTGCACGTCCATAACAGCCGAACTAGAATTTGATCAGTCAGTCAGTCTTGTTGATGAGTCCGCGAATGAAGGGCACACGTGCACGCTCAGGAGAAACATCGACTCGAGGACAGAAGCCTCTGTCGCTAATTAGTAACCACGAACGAGCACTTCGTCCTTTCCCCCCAGTCAAAAGCGAGAAGGAGCACCTGTACCTTCAGACTGTAAAAGAAAAAAAAATGGAAGAAACAGATGAGATTGTCTACGAACCCGCTTCTAAACCCCCTGCCCCTTCTGCGCCAGTTTAAACCATGCCTGGCGCATTGAAGCCTTGATGGTCAAGACTCCAGAATCAGAATCCACTAGTTTATAAATGACTCCACCTGACAGAAAACTGGTTTCGAGGATTTTGAGGATGAAACAATGCGCGCATTTGGAAGGGGGTGAAAGAAACGCTTTTGAACGATCTGCGGAGCAAAGAGTATAAGCACACAAGGAGACTCGGGTAAGCCAAATTTAGGTCACCGCAGCTCAATAAAGTCAGTTGAGTCTAGCTTCCTTTGGCCGAGGGAGTGACTGTGTCCTCACAAAAACCTGTCCGCGCATTTTCATACTGGAATCTCCTGAACCTGCGATTTACGAAAAAATGTTCATTGTGATCATACCGAGCGTTGATGTCACAATCCTCCGCTGGCGGAACCACTCTATACTCTGTTTCATGATAACTTGGCGACCTGCGACCCAACAAGAGCGTAGGAGCCAGGCACGTGACCTGACGTCACGGGAGCGTTTGTATCACTACGCCCAATACGAGGCGCGAGAGCCGGAGGAACCGGCTGTCTTTTGCTAGCCCAGAGTCGTCTGCTCTGAAACCGGCCAACTTCGGATGAACGTCCACCGTAGCAACATATCCGCCTGGTAGAATAGTGAGCACTTCGGGAACAGTTCATTGAAACAACCATATGCTCAATTTAGCCGATAATCTGTGACGGGTGCTAATGCCAGGGCACAGTGCGATGCTTTGAGCGGAAACGGCCGATTACACGGTTGCAATCGCCGGCGATCGCCAACAGCCACTGCGCTACAAGGAGAAAAAAATCGGGAGCGGATACGGATGTGACGTCACTTTCTTTTATTTAACTATAATTACAACTCGTAAGTCTGTGATTCTTTGTTCTTTATTCTTCATATCTTCACGTTAGAGATAGAATCGCGCGAGTTCAATTGCAGTTAAAAGGAAAAGAAGCCTAGAACTACTTTTTGTCGCGTACTGTTGGTGCGCCGGTAACGAGGCCCCGTGTCTTAGACCATGGAGTGTTATCACGGGTCTTGTCCCGGCGCTCTGATGGGGTCGCGGGGGACGCAGCCTCCACAGTTTGCCAAGTTATCGTGAAACGGAGTATAGCTCCAGACAAGACACGATCTGAGTGTAAAGTCCGGATGACGTCACCAGCACTTTGCTAGCTTCAAGCGTGACGTGCCATTCAAAGACAGCGAAAGACGAAGAAGAAGAAAAAGTTGACGAGAAGACAAGAGGGCACACAGAGGCGGGCGTACTTGGGTCTATCCATTTGGTCTTTTGTTGGCATTCGAAGACGGCGTTTTGGTCGTGTCTTGTTTCCTGTTCTGTGGTCGGTCGGTTCGCTCCAAATGTTGAACCATTGCAGAGCTTAACCATAGCAATGGCTATGGTTCAGCTTTTACCCTGCAGTCGGACGATCCCTATAGTTCCGTAGATTATTCCCGTGAAATTTGTTTTCTAAGGTTGAAAAAAAGTATTTTAAATACTTAAAAAAAATTCTGAGAAATGTAATTAAAATAGAGTAGCAATTACTCTAGACTAAACGTATTTGCAAGATACCAAAAGTATTTCAAATAACGTAGCGATGTAGGAGAGGTGGTTATATGCTTGTTGAAAAGTAGTGAAATCGCACAATAAAGACGAACACGAAGACGGAGAGGCAAACAGGACGAGCGATGTATTTGAAATGCAGTATCTTGATTAGAGCATTGAAGATATGCACAAGTCCGAGCAAGACTAGGTTTTGAAGCGTGGCTGTTTGTAAACCGCTAGAAAATGAAGCTTGAAACGCGATGGCGGCGTCTAATATACACCTTTAAAGCGACTTGAGAGCGATCGGGGGAGTTCCCGCGTGCTCCCCTTGAGAGGGAAGGGGAATAACGACAAGAAAGGGTGTGTGGGAAAGAGGCTTCAAGTGCACCCCTTTACACCCTCGTTCTATTGTTGTCTATTTTTTTTACTCGTCATTTTCCGCGCTTCGTATCTCAAAGAAGATTGGACCTTTTGAACAAATACACGAGTAACCGTCACTTTTAAACGCTCCTCCTTTGACACAAACGCGCTCGTAAACTCGTCAGTTATTACATATCTCGCTATTTATGCCAGGGACTGTGTGGAATTTCGGGTTGTTTACGTACATTGCGTGGTATTGATATAGGTACTTACCATTTATTTTTGTCTCGTTTGTACTCGCAGTAAAGCAGTGTTCAAACTTGCCTTGGCCACCGAACAGGCGGCTGGCAATCATATTAGGTAAATAAATAAATAAAGTAACATGCAAATAGATAGTAAGTAAGAGTAATTAAACAAAGAACAAGCGGTTCACGCTCTCCCTCTGCTGCCAAAACGACCACTCAAAATATCATAAATAAATACATAAACATACAAACAAACACGATAATAAGTAAAAAGGTAAATAAACAAACAAACAGTTAACGCAGTCCCTTTTCTTCCAGAAGGGCCACTCAAACTAATAAGAAAAAAAAAAACGCGAGCGATATTTAAAAAAATAAAGAAGTCAACGAAGCTTTGGAAGACTTAGCCACCCTCTATTTGCTGTGCGCGCGGACGCGGGAAAACTGAAGCCGTCGGATGATGCACAAGCACCTACTTGCCCGACGACAAATACGCTAATAGAGGAAAGGCGCGTCTCGAGGGAGACTTCATCATCAAACAGTATTAGCATCGGCACCTTTCTCCACGTGGCAAAAGTGGAGAGGGAAGAACCAACAATAAAGCAATCCAAGACTTACAAAAAATAGAAATAGCCGAGTAGGGAGCCAAGCCGTGCCAGGATCGAAGCCAAGGGACAAGATTCTCCCCACCCGCCGGCCCCGAGGGACATTTGGCGTCCGTCGTACCAATACCACCTAAAAGACAAGGCCCGCCAGTTACGTCATCGTTGCTGGGCCTCGGTGGCGAAGATAGTGAACGCGAGCTAGGCGACGCTGCGTGGCCCCCACAAGTGATGACGTTTAAGGGAAATAGTCTCCGGCCTTGACTTGTAGGTGGCATTGGTCGTACTCTGCGTGTGTGTGTGCAAGGGGTTTTATGCGTTAGTTATGAGTCCGCAGCGGTAGTTAGTCCAACTTTGCCTTCCGCGTGGGTCGAGAGCATCTGGGAGGAAAGGAAAAGGGGAGGGACGCATACGCGAATGCGAGATTGAGGAAGCCAAACTTTGGATGCGCATTTTCAGCGGCGCGAGCAAACAGGGGCGAAATCGACGGTTCGGAGCAAATAGAGACGCGCAGCGGAGGCGACGTCGTTGCCGCCGCTGCACGCCGTCGCCTCCTTATGTATACGGATTGACGTTTGGTTATTTCCTTCGTAGGGAGTCTGGGTTTCTGCGTGAGGAATTCGATCTTGGATAGCGCTCGGTGTGTACGCGCGTACGCGCGCGATATATGTACTGGCGTCGGAGGCGCAATATTTTGAGAAAAAGGTTTATTCGGGATTGAGATATGCCCCGAGGGGGGAATGAGCGAGATTGGCTGAAAATATATCCCACGCGTAGCTTTGAAACATGATCAATACTAACGTCTAGGCTTGTCGTGTGTATCGGTGTGGGTGTCTGTTCGTACTAACAAATCTTAGGTCTAAAAAAAAAAAAAGACAGAAACATCATGCACCTTAATCCTATGAATTAAGTGCGGAGATACAGAATGTGCGACTTGTTTTAAACTGTGCAAAGTGTTTAGACTTTTTTTGTTTTTACTTCGCCGTACGTAGGTACAATGCGTAGAGTGCAACAGGTGAAGCAAAAGTGTAACGCAGCTTTCCCGCTAAATTTGGCGCATAAGTTGAGTTACACCTGTTGCACTTTTGTTACATGCTTGTTACACTTTTCGGGAACTTTGTTTTATCTCAGAATGTGTTAGAAAAAATCTTGGGTCTCGCAAGAACAGCGACACGTTGCGTTGGAGCGTTACGCTGGACCGACACACGGGTAGAGGACACGCGTATATGCAACAACGGCTCATAGGTTCTGTATCGCTTACGTGACCTCGATGTCAGAGGTTCACGTGACACCCTCATGCGACGTTACGACGTACCGTGACTCCACGTGACGCATGATGTCACATGACACCCGAACTTCACGTCAGGTCACGTGACGCCGTGCGGCACAACACAAACAGACAGCATGTTTCCAGCCGATTCTCAACACATTCTGTACAGATATGATCAAGACACGCTTAAGCTTTCTTTTTTTTTTTCATGGGTTTTTAGCCAGATCCTGCGTAAACATCTTGGGTAAAATATCCGGCGTAAAAAAATGCGTGGAGTGGGGAAGGAGACCGTGTCATGTTAAAATTAAGTGACTCCGCCGCATCATTTTAACGGAACAGTCTCCCCGTCCGCTCCATTATCACTGTGGGCGCGTCGTTCCCTGCGGATCATATGCTGTGCGACGGTGGTCATTCCGAACGACTGGTGACACTCGGAGGGGACGGCGTCCTTGATGATGGCGAAGCCGCCGCCCATCTGGCATGCGATTGTCCCTCGCTGATGGATGGTTGGCGTCCAGCAACCTAAAGGCCGTGACGGATGGTCCCAGCTTCTGACGCCATATATGTCAGGGGTGGTCAAACCGCGGCTAGTGAGTCGCACGCGGCTCCCTAGGAAGCCTGCCTCCCCCCCCCCCCCCCCCCCCCAAAAAAAAAAAAAAAAAAAAGAGAGAAAAAGAAATAAAAGATAAAGTTTAAATGAGATATAGAATAATAGACACGCTTATACGCAGCCATGTGCCACCATATGTACGAACACTGCACCAACCGTATGAGGGTCTTTAAAATAGACTGACAAACATGATTAGTTTTATGAGTGGAATCGGGCTGGGGCCTTCAACTCAGTGGAAAGAAATGAAACAGAACTGCCACTGCCCCCTTTTTATTGCGGCTCCTCGCTTGAAGTGTAGTTCCCTTGGTTACTTTATGCATACGTCCTTCTGGCCACCCCTGCTATATATGCTCTTTTTCTTGCTATCCCCCTTTCATGCCCCCTTCCTCAAAACTTTTTTTTTCTTTTACTGCAGCAAAATTGATAGTTGGGTCAGTTGGTTTATAGTTTTGACACGTAAAAGCACCGAAAACAAAACAACAAAAGACAAGGACTTGGACGAAGAAATACAACACAAGGCCTGTGTTGTATGTCTTCGTCAGTGGCAATGTTTTTTTTTTTTTTTTTTTCTGACCTTTTTATGAGGCCTGGGTGTTGATTACAAGTTTTAACCAGATTAAACGTTACCGTTCAATCGATTAATTTATCTATTAATCTGTGTCGGTTATTTCTATGCACAAAATTCTTAAAAGTTGAATTTAATATATCGTTTTTGCCTTTGCTGAATGTGTGATAAACGGCGCAATATTTTATTTGGATTATGAACAAATCTCGTCGTGCAGTTAAGAACAGTTTAAAGTCATTCACCCTCACAAATTATTACTTCAGCTGCACGAGGCGAAGAGGTTCATTGATATTCTCCGTCAAGAGCGACCTCTTTTGATGGTTCGCAAGTCTCTGCTGCGCTAAACGGACACTCGAGAGGCGGTGAAGTGGCCGGGGCGTGTGTAAATTATTGCACTAGTCTGGAGTTATAGATCTCAACCCTACAGTCCACTTGATTAAAATTTGACCTCAACTTTGCCCTTCACACAGGTGTATAGTCGTCCACGTCTACATTTATTGTCTACATTTACTTTCTTTTGGCTCCTTAAAATTTGTACCGATTAACTGGTTCAAAAATTTAATCACGATTAAAGCATTAATCGATGAATCGGTAGGTGAATCGATCGATTGCCCAGCCCTACGTTTTAATGATGCTAAATTCGAGAAAAAAATATCGCTGCAGTCAGCACGTCTACCACATTCCATGTTTAATGCTAGAAACGCCTAACTTAACACCCCGAAACTCCGCACTTTACAACCATCAAGAACTACCTACCGATTCAGGTATTTGCTTAAAAGTATACGCCGTATATTTTCCGGTGTCTATTTAAAAGGAAATCAATTAATGTTTCGAGTGTTTATATATATATATATATATATATATATTTTTTTTCGGGATTTTGCGTATTTCGGTGATTTGCTCCGAACAGGCGCTAAAAGCGGTACTTATCGGTGAAAAAAAAAATCTCGTGTAATACTATAGGAATTCTAGTTCACGATGGAAAGGTTTTCAACAGAAACAATCTTATCTAATACAAAAATTTCCAGAAGTCTTGTTTTCTTGTTTTTTTTTTCGGTTTGAATCCATTTTGTATTATTGACGCCGACTGATGTTCATCTTTTTTATTATTAAAACCGAAAAGTTTACATATATAAGTCATTGACAATGAGTTGATCTTCGGATGAGCCACCTTTTTCGAGAGCGAAGAGTTTGCGCATGCATTACTGGCGTGAAACGTCAAGAAACACGAATTGGTGTACTGCATTCATATAGCATCGTCCTGAGTTTTCCCAATCCACTATCGCAGCATCAATTGGTTCAGCTCGCAGAACCTTCTTGACCTAAAACAAAATCAAAGCTAAATCGCACTGAAAAAAAATACGAATAGAAAAATCTTTTTAAATTATCGCATAAAAAAAAAAAAAGAAAGAAACGGTCAATGCAACTAATAACGGCTGGGTTCCGACGAGATTAGAAAACTTGAGAAGTGCTGCTTAGAAGTTTCCCAACTCTGCATTCCCTCTAAAAGTACTGTTGTTGTTGTTGTTTTGTTTTGTTTTGTTTTTGTGTTTAATGTCAGCACAGGCTTCGCTAATGACATTTTGTGACGACATGCTTCTATTTTCGCTTCTCATACTATATTTCTAATTAAGTTTTTAGGGGGAGGAACGATATTAGCTTTGTTTTGCTCGCTCTTTGTGCCAACCTCCCTTTTTCCATAATAATTTTGGCGTTAATTTTTGCCGAGCATTCCCTCGACACCTGAAGAACCTGACATCAAAAGAAAGCACAACGCTTTCCACGGCACGCTCATTGCGAGAGGTTCCTATTTGCATTTTGCAAATTGTCTCCCGCATTTTTTGGGGCGTTTTTCGCGCGCGAACTTCCCCATCTCCCTATTAATTTTTGCACCAATTTCTGCTTCCCACATCCTCAACATGCAACCGAAATTAAAATAAAAACGCATTAAGAAAGACATAACAGCAAAGAGTTGTTGCACAATACTATGATGAAGAGAGATTCCTGTATTTACGTTTTTAGGAATGTCTCCCCTATGTTTGGGGGAGATTGTCTTCCCGTTGTTTTTGAACGCTCTTCGCGCCAACTTTGTCTCCCTTATCGCGTTAATTTTTGTTTCGCACATCCCTGACACCGAAAGAAACGGAGATCAAAAGTAAGACACGGTAAAAACAGTAAAATAAATAAGCAAAGAGTTTTGCTGTAGGGCGAAGTTGTTTGTCAGCGCGGTGGAATTTAATTTAGGCTGCGTTCCGGGAAATCATCATCCCCAACTCGAGAGAAGTTAAGTTGGACTTGCTCTTTGGTCGCTAAACCTAAATTCTCTGGTAAAAAAAAAAAAAGAAAGCAAGGTAGTCTAGTTTGCGTTTCTTTACCGCTTTGAAGTTTTGTTTTGTACGACAACTTTCGATCCTTCGTTCTTCAGGTATCTGCGTCCTCGCATTAAATGTATCTTTTTGGTGCAAAATGTGTATAAAAGATTAAGGATCCGCGCTTGCGCTCTTCGAGAAGAAGTTGGTTACGACGTTATGCTGGAGCTTTCCAGCGTTGCGTATTTACCAATTAGATGCAGGAGTGTGAGGATCAAACAGAGGGAAACCTTATAAGTTATAAAATAAATATCAAGTGTTCTTTTTTGTTTTTTGAGTTGTTTTTCTGAGCGAGTTTGAGTTTGGATGTTTATGCAGCTTCCAGTACATATAGGAAAGTGTGATATGTCATTAACGAAAGAAAGGAACAAGAAAAATTAACAAAACGATGTTGGGGTAAGAAAAACGCTGACGGAATATTTTTTTTATTTTTTTTTTTTAAACAAAGTACATATCTATGTTTCCAGTAACTATTTTATGCAGTGAAGGGCCACTCAAGTGGATTCTGAGCTCGTCTCTTTGTTGTTTACGGACTCTGTCTACACAATCTACGGACTCTCGGCGTCCTAACAAAACTCTAAATCGCACTCATGGGCGCCCGATATCCCTGATAAGATATAATCAAAAATCGTGACACGTCCCTCTTTCTACGCCATAGAGCAGACACCGAGGACCAGGGCCGGATTAAAGACAAGTAAAACCTAATGCAAAAAGAAAAAAAATGGAGGCATTTTTTTATTTTTTATTTCGCCGCTTTTTTCATTTATTACAACGAAAATGTACCAATAATTATCCGTATTGAATTTATGCATATATTTCACTTTCAGTGGTGTTAACACAGGCAAATGCTTCTGTGAAACTCTAATGTTAGTAAGCCAAATTACCATCACAAAAATATCAGAAGTTTTACTTACTTCAAGCCTGGCACACCACAAATGACCATTTGCAGATAACCAATATCGAGAGAAAATAGGCTCTACATTGAAGTCGCACGAACCATTATATCTGACTTTATCTGCATTTTCCTTTAGAGAATGGCAATATATTTACTTTTTCCGCATATATATCTTTAGTGCTTCTTCTTGGATTCGCAGCTTTCTCTCATCCAGAGTTCAATATACAGTCGTCAACACTTTAGAATCAAGCCTTACCGATGTTTTGTCTGGGGTCCCACAAGGCAGTGTCCTAGGTCCGCTTCTTTTCTTGATCTTTATTAACGACCTTCCAAATTCTATCACCTCTAACATACGTTTATTTGCCGATGATTGTGTCATTTATCGCCAAATAAATTGCTCCTCCGATCACCTTCTTCTTCAGAAAGACCTCGATAATATAACCAAATGGTGTGATCAATGGCTAATGTTACTGAACCACACTGAATGTAAGTTTGTCTGTTTTTCTCGAAAACATTCCCCATCTCTTTTCAAATATTCTCTAGGCTCATCAACAATTGAGTGTGTTCAATCGTACAAATACCTTGGCGTTCATTTTTCTTCCCGTATGTCTTGGACCCTCCACATTGACTCCATACATGCCGAAGCTTCCAGAACGCTTGGTTACATTCGACGTTGTCTGCACTCAGCCCCTCCAGCTTTGCGCCAGCTGGCCTACGAAACTTTTGTGCGTCCGAAGATTGAGTATGCTGTTGCCATTTGGTCCCCACACCAGATTTACCTCACTAACACCTTAGAATCTATTCAGAATCGTGCTGCACCGATTCATTCTTTCTAATTATGAACGCACTGCCAGTGTGTCGGCCATGAAGGCTTTCTTATGCCTCTCCACTCTCATTTCTCGCCGAAGAATATCACGCATCTGTCTTTTCCAGAAGATTTTTTATTACCACCCTCTACTCAGACAGTCTCTGCTGTTAGAACCGCATCGTTCATCCCGACGACTTTTTAACTCCCTTAGTGTACGTCGCATCCATGGTTCCACTGTCACCTTTAACAACTCATTTCTTCCCCTTGCCATAATAGAGTGGAACAATCTACCGGACCGTGTAGTGCTCATCAGTGACCCCGACCTCTTCAGACATGCTGTATCGTCTATATTTTATATGTAATCAGTGCGATGCTCCTACCTATGGCCAGTGCTCAGCCACATCTTGTTTCTTTGTTTTGTTTTTTGTTTTTATTGTATAAAAGTTCTACTTGTGTGCTTCTTTGTATTGTGCCCCCCCCCCCCCCTTATGTAATGCCCCTGGCGGGACCTTTAAGGGATAATAAATGAAATGAAATGAAATATGTTTTATGGGATGCCGGTTTTTTGGCATCTAATGTTGAAAGTCGGCACAACTTTTTTACTGCCTCTGCTAGTAAAATAAAAATTAATATTAAAATGTCCCGTTTGTGCTGGACGCTGTATATGCCGAGGGAGAGCCAGCAGAGAATAAATTTACAATTTATACTTCCATTTCGATGCAGAATACTTGCTGCAATAATCAATTTACCATAATATCGACCATGCATGCTTTGAAGCCGCTATATCACAATACGTAGGCCTCCGTTTTACCTCGATTCGGCAGAGATGGCAGATGAAAAAGTGCAGAAGCTTGCTGAAAGGCTGCACGCCCCTTAAACGTGCTGGGTATAATCGTGAAACCTTCGGACTCTTTATTAAAATCTGCCATTTTGTACAATTGTTCCTTGGGATTTCGGAGACCACGAAGCCAAAACGATGCACCCTGCTCAGCTATTACACAATATGGGCGTCAAGCAAAATTCTAGAGTTTACTAGCCCATCTGATTTGTATGCATTTGGTTTACACAACAGCAGCATCAGAGTTTTAAGAAGTGTGCACCCTATGATGAGAGGCCTCTTTCGCAGTCTGTCTCATTAGTTGGAGTAAATGCTTAAAAGGACCTTTCGGACTTAGCTAGCAGCAAAAACAGGCGTAATTAGCTTTAAGAAAAAATAGAGCGCGCGCTTCATTTATAATAAACACTTTACCACACCAATCTCACAGAAAAGAGAAATACTAGTGTAGTCAAAAGTAGTCATATTTTTTTTTTTTCCGTGACTTTAGAGCTTCTGCGCAGAATGACGATAAAGAGGCGTACACGTATGTAGGTGTGCTTAGCGAAAGGCGCCTTGAAAAGAGTTGCCATGTGTACTAATGTGCGGTAGGATTGGATTTGTTTTACCTTTCAGCCTAACCAACAGCTTCGGCGCAACAGTGACATGCTGGCCCAATCGCCATTCTCAAGTGTCTTTTTTTTCGGCGTTCGTGGTTTGTGTATTAAAGTAGTCGCTTACAAGTCGTCCACCAGATGGTATCTAGTAAAATAATCTGGCAACAGGTAGAAGGCAGTAGTAAAAAACTAACATAGTACATGCACGGAAACTGCCATTAATCCAATTGTCAGTTTTTGTTTGTTTCCATCATAGTCTATATGTGGCTCACATCTAGCTAAGTTTTGTGTTAGATAAGCCAAGTTATAACAGCCGTCATTTTTCTTGTTTGAGCGTGTTGGGGTTGGTGGGCTTCTTTCACTAGGCTCGGTTTATTTGAACTCTTCGAACCCTCGATAATCCGGCCCTAACCGAGACACGCCGTCAGACGGCGTTTTCAAACAATAGCTGCTGTATTACAACTCCTATACACTCAAAGATCTTACGTTTTTTTTTTTTTTCCAAAATGTAATGCACAACACGGCAAAAAAGAGCAATAAAAGTAACGTTCAGAATCTCCACGCAATGAACCATTTTTAGAGTTTTAAACGACACGGTACGTCCTTTTATGCAACGCAATAATGTCTTTTTCTTTTTTATGGCACGGTATAAGTTGTTGCGCTTCATTTTTTCGGTACGCACTCACCACTAAGTTCAGACCGTTCAACAGTAAAGTCCCGTTCACATAGAACCGTTTGCTTACGTTGCGTCAAGGCCCGTTCACGCAGCACCGTATGATTGTCTTGCGTTATATGAGGAACGAAGGCTCTCACCTTTATACGTCGAGAGTCGCCGGGACATCCGTGCTTCGTATGAAGCGAGGCAACCAACTCGAGGAGGACCTGAAGCATGCGACGTATATACGAAGCTCGCATGTCCCGATGACTAATAAAGTAACGTAAGAAAACGCTCCTTTGTGAATGGACCTTAACGGTGAGCGTGCCCGTTCACACAAGGGGTGGCGGTGGAAAGTTTTAAGCGGTACAGCGGAGCATTTTATGCGTCACGTGATAGGCTGCGCCTCTACTTTTGTCGGTACGTCAGAACGTTTTCGTGTGACATTCGAAATGAGGGTCTGTTAACAGAAACGGTCAGCGTATCCACACAAGTTTGTGGGGTACCTTTTTAAGCGGCACGGTGGAATGTTTTATGCGGCACTCCGTAAGAGTCCTAATACAGTAGAAAGAACTACAGACATTTCTAACGGAATAATCGAATTAGGGGCCCATTAACAACAACGGTGAGCATCCCCACATATGGCAGTGGTGGAGCCTTTTAAGCGGCACAGTGGAGCCTTTCATGCGGCACGCGGCAGGCAGCTCCGCTACATTTATCGGTACGTCAGACCGTTTTCGCGTGACATTCGAAATGGGGGTCTATTAACAAAAACGGTGAGCGTACCCCCACAAGGCGGCAGTCGAGCCTTTTAAGCGGCACGGTGAAACGTTTTATGCGGCACGGTGAAACGTTTTATGCGGCACTCCATAAGAGTCCCACAGGAGCAGAAAGAACTACGGACCGTAACAATCGAAAGAGGGACTCCATCAACAGCAACGGTGAGCGTCCTTACATAAGGCGGCGGAGGAGTGTTTTAAGCGGCGCGATGGATCCTTTCTAAGCGGCACGCCATAGGAGAGCGCCCCGCAAGAGCAGAAGGAGCAGGGCGTACTGGCAGGTTGACAGGCGGAGCTGGCTCGTCCCAGGGCGGCGGCTAGGATCAATATTTGCGCAGCCCCGCTGTAATTGAGCGGAAAATGATGCATGGGCCTTCCCACCTCGTAGCGCACGGCATAGCTGGGCCGCAGTGTTCCTTCCTGGCCGCCGCGGGCCACTCTCGGTCTTAGCACCTTTTTTTTTTCCTCGGCGCGGGAACCGCGTTATTGCGCTTGCTTCTGGGTGTGCCGAGATGATCCGCCCGGGGGGGATTGAATATCTCGGCTTCTCTCCAAGGGAACGAGAAATCGGTGGCGGTTGAGCTGACCGCGTCGATGTGCCGGAAGCGAACGAGTAATTGAAGCTTATTTGTTGTTAACCTAAGATTCGTTCTGGGGCTCGCAATAGGAGGTTGTAACTATAGGAGATTCAAGCGTCACGCGAAAGTGTAAGGACAAAACGTGAGTTGCCACGTGACGTCATGTGACGTAACACGCTGGCGTCACATGACCTGAGGTCATGAGTCTATGATACCGACTGTCACGGTGCGACAAGAAGGGTAGAGTGACCTTCCCCGACCTCTCATCGCCTTCCAGTCATGTTCTGTCGTTCTTGAGGCGGGAGTGACACTCAAAACACCTCGCACGGAGTTTTGCCGGATTACATGCCGGAGGCACACCACTTGGAATTCTACCCTTTTCTGCTCGCACCGCGGTGTAAGATATGTATAGGGAGTATTCACTGGCGGCCATAGCTGTGTGCGCGACTGCTGAGCGCGTGCTGACGGCGTGCTTCCACAGCTTTTTCGCCACGTGCATTCCGCACCAACAAGATTGCCGGTCTTAGCAGCCTATTAACGTAAGCTCGTTCCGAGCATGCGCTCTAAACATCGCCCTCAAATATGGCGTCCAGTGAATACTCCCTATAGACCGTTTTATCGGGGGCAGCGCCATCTTGAATACTGTAGCGCCATCTAGCGAGCGTAAGGTTTCGCGGCCATGCTGAGTGGTTAGAAACGATGGCGAAAGTGCCCTTGAGGACGCCGCTCCGGCGTTGGGTGTGCTGGTTGGGTGCTCTAGAGTGCTGGGTATCTGACATAGGGCGCGTCTTGTGTTCTTGTGTGCCGCGGTTGGTGTTTTTCCACTCACTGGGAAGGTTTTATGCCCCGCATTATGGCATCCGTCAGTGCTGCGATGCCGAGAACAACGGCACTGAACGCGCCACCGATAGAAATCGGAAGTGAGCACATTCAAAATATTGTTTCAGTTAACGGCAAGTAAATTTCCCTTTAGGTTTCTTTCCTTGCGTGCGTGCGTGCGTGCGTTTGTGCGTTCGTGCGTTCATGCGTGCGTGCGTGCGTGCGTGCGTGCGTGCGTGCGTCCGTGCGTGCGTGCGTGCGTGCGTGCGTGCAGGTTTTGGTCATTCGGAAAGCGATAGAGTTGGAAGACATTGCTGCCGCAGTTGCCTTGTCACATACTGTGCACGACACAGATGTCATCAGACCATATTCTGCGCTTTCGGTGATTATTCGTGCAGCTTATTACCAAACTATAGTACCCGATGACGAGGGGATTGTCGTCATTGAGTCAGCTAACCCGAATTAAATCTGGAAGTAAGAAAAAAAAAATGGAGGAGACCGCAAAGCAAACAAGCGAACTTAGAAAACACAACGCGTCCAAGGCGTTCAGAAAGTGCTACCCATGATTTAAACAAATACTTTACTAGAGGTAGAGTATTTGATAAAACAAAGTAATGTATTCGATAAAACAGTCTATAGAAGCTTTACACACGCGCCCGTTTTTGGGTGCCATTGCTGATTGCTGACCTTCTCTTGTCTTACCGAGATAACTGAAACGGGTGTTGACGAGCCTCCACAAAGACGAATGGTGGGGAGGAGGACACAGTAGAATCTAAAATGGCAATGACCTAGCCATGCTCTGGTAATTATGAATTGAAGTAAGCGGAATAAGAGGGAACAAAAACTGAAGGTAGGTTATGGTGTCGCCCATGCACAGCTGCTGAAAAGCGTCTGTAGACCTTTCTCGCGTAACCTGATACGAGCCCGCAACTGATGCACCCTCTACCCGGTGTATTTTATTTAATTATTTATTTATTTATTCGAATGCCTACATCGCCCAGATCTGGGCATTATTGTAGGGGGGTAAGGCAATACAAAACAATAGCAAACGATACATATAAAGATGCACAAGAACTATTGTGATGCAGAAATAGTGGATATGACATCTTAGGAGAAAAATACAACATACAACACTTTGTACAATATATGAATATATTGCCCGCTGACACAGGGTATGCAACCGCCAAGGGTATGGCCGAAAAGGCTTAGAGACGGACGTCGTGGGAACGTGAGTTAGTTCCGAGTGTTTATTTGTATCGTGTTACGATTTCTGCAAATCTACGGTTGTCTAGCGATCACTAATGGTGAATTCCACTCGTAGATCTGGAGCGCCTTCCAAAATCCGCGAGGGAGGCAAAATTCCGCTCCGTGGGACCCGCTCCGAATCGACGAGGGGAAGATAAACTTGCATTTTTGGAGCGAACTCTCCCCACACCCCTTCTCCCTCCGCCGTAGAAAATGGCCGCTGCTCGAACTTGACCAGTCCCCCCAACGCCTCAGCCGGCTGATCTTTCCAACGACCAGGGACGACTGTCACTGCTTAGCTGCAGAAGTAACACGCGACACAGGCCGGGCGAAATTATACGTACCACGGCGCCCATGTCACAAATAACGAAGAAGTCCGCGTTCGGCACCGTCACATACCTTTCGGCCGCCTCGAAGCGGCGGGGCCCGGACAGCGATTGCCAGCGGTGGAGTTCAGATTTGTAGTACGACTTTAATAAACTCAGAGGTAACAAACCATCACTTGCGCGGTCATTGCCTAACCACTTCTTGTTTTATTTCACGAGAAAACGCCGACGGAATGCAGTGCAAAAAGGCAAACAATCACTGGCTGCAGAATGAATAGGCCTAACCTTGCGTCTTCCTCCGGCTTTTCCGTCGTTCTTTTTCTCGTTCTTCCTCTCGCGATCACAGATGTCAGCGCTTACGATTTGCCACGCTCCACATTCCCGGCTTTTTATCCTTGATCTACGCGAGGTAGAAGCGTTCGAGCCGTCACAATCCAGAGTAAACAACCGACGCACCTGCACAGTTCCAACTCCACGACCCGACCGGCCCGCCGATCTCTCCAACCTCGCCGCGCATGCGCACCGCCGATTTAGACGGAAATCACGTGGGCCGCTCTGTCAACTTCCGGAGAGATCTGTGAAACCCCGCAGTGCAAGTTCGGCGGAGTTTGGGGCGCTCCGTGGAGCGGGCGCTGCCAGAGATCTACGAGCGGAAGATGACCAACTTGAGCCAGATCTGCGAGCGGAATATGCGCGCTCCAAATGGAGCGCTTTTGGAGCGCTCGAGATCTGCGAGCGGAATTCACCATAAGTCGTTGTCGGGCGTCTAACTAATTTTAATGAACACAATAACAATCGCGGAGAGCTTGCGATGAGCACAAGAAGTTGCAGCGCGAGTGTGGCTGGAAGGTTATTGAGCTTCACGTGTTCCCCGAGGATTCTTATTTATAAAGTCAGTCGATGGCGAGCCTGAAGCGCGAAGGCTTTCTGTAAGACTAATCGCCACGTTTGTGCTCACGACTATACTTCGTCTAATGCAAGCGGACCGATTCCAACCCAGTGCTGGTGCTCCGATTAGGTTATCACTGCAAGGTATGCTATTACCATATGGCATGGAAAGGGTATGAAAATGTCTGCGTGCCACCACTCAAGATGCAGCGATCAAATGCTGAGAGCTTACCTGCACACGCCACGTTAAGCTGTTCATATATTCCTTCGTTGTAGAAACTCAATCAAAACGCTCCACCGTATTCGTCCTAGCTCGTTCATTTGAGGAAGCAAGGCAACGGTCTTGCATGCCTCCTCGAAAGAACGAGGACAAAGATGTTCGAGTGTATTGCCTGAATCAGGTAAATTCAACCGGCAAAAGTTCCAGCCGTACCCACCATAGCCAAGTCTAGCCAAGTTCCCCCTATTGGCGACGTGCGCGACCGAAAGCATCGCTGTGGTCGGCCTTCCACGATTGGCCCAAAAGCTGACTATGACGTTGGAAAGGGTATACCATCGACGGAAATAAGAGGAATGAAAGAACTTTAATTTCGACGGTGTTGGCAGTGTTGCTTTGAGAGCGCAATGATTTCAGGCTTCCACCATGCTATTTACAAACACCATCGAACTTGTTGTTCGCAAGGTAATGACGTCACAAGGGGGAACCATAGGAGGGCGCCACCAAAACATCTCGCCGCTAATACCCGCACCGTTGCCTACCCAGATAGGTGTGCTGCCGCAACAGTGGCTTAGAAACGGGGGGCGGGGGACGGGAGGCCCTGGGTCTCAGGTACCAGGTGTCCCAGTCGGGCTTTATCCCAGTCATGTCGGGGTTGCCACCTCTGGCAGCACCCGGCACCCCCCCCCCCCCCCCCCCTCCCCCGCTTACGCTTTACTGCTTGACTACGATGTCGGGGAGTGAATGGGAAGCTGGGGGGGAGGGGGGTGGCTACGAAAGACATAAGGGCCACGGGTGTCAGATGGCCTAGCTACACCACTGTGGCAGAACCAGCTGGTATTTCAAGTTTTAAGCCATTAGACGGCGTCGTCGGCGCCACAATTATCAAGATGGCGACGCTCTTAAAACAGAAACGTCTCTAGGGGTGTCGCGAACCGGCCGCGGTTCGAGTTCGACCAGGTTCGACTTTTTCGAACTTTTAGTGGAAAGTCCGACGAACCTTCTATTGAGGTTCGACTCGTGTGCGCATGCGCGACAAGCTGGCCAGTTGGCTTCGGATTAGATGATAATGGCTAAGAGATGAATTAAGTGCAGCGCTGATTGGCTATTTCAGTTAATACAGTACTAAAAATTAGTTAATAACTTCTTCATTGATAAGAATTAGTTTCTTTTAATTGCAGCTGTTCACAATATAAAACAACCCTTTGCATAAAAAAAATTTTTTTTGTCAAACCTAGACATGCTTGTATCAAGGTGTGGCCACACTGTCCACAAAGTCGAACCGGTCGAATCTGGTGAAAAGGTCGAAGGTTCGTCGAACCGGTTCGACCCAGTCGAACCCCGAAAGTTCGACCAAAAAATCTGGTTCGACAAAAGTTCGCGACACCCCTAAACGTCTCTTCTCTAGTCTAGAGCCACTAAATGAACTACGCTTAGAGTAACGGCACTCCGCTTCCCCGGTCTGGCTGCTATAGTGGGCACCGCCATCTTGGTGCACAGTGCAGAGCAGACGCCGCTATCGATCGTAACAATGAAAAAATATGCTACTTCCTCGGCTATCGATATACACTGCTGGGAAGCTCAGGTGATATTGTTTTGCTCTGTCGCGAATTGTAACATTTCTGGGGGACGGAAAAGCGTTTCCTTAATTTTCAAATAAAGCTTCAGATAACTGGCAACTATGACTTAATGAACCCAGATGGCTCAAGTGTCGTTACTCTTAGAGCCCTGAAATAAGTTACGCTTCAGAGTAACGACACTTAGCCATCTTGGTACTTAAAGTCATGGTTGCAAGTTATCTCAAGCTTTATCTAAAATCTAAGGAAACGCTTTTCCGTCCTACAGATATGTTAAAACAGTTAGCGACAGAGCAAAACATTATCATCTGAACTTTCTACCACCATATCAAAAGCTGAGAAAGTCGCAGTTTTTTTTAGTTTTTTTTATTTTGACGATCGACAGTTGCCTCTTCTCTGCACTAATCACCAAGATGGCGGCACCCACTAGCAGATCGGGGAACAGAGTGCCGATACTTTAAGCGTAGCTCATTTAGTGGCTCTAGTTACTATGAAGCGCGGCTTGTTTAGTGGTTCTATCCTGGTCAGGGCGGACGCTCCGACTGGAAAGAGCGCGCGTGTCCGGGTGCCATAAGCCATAACCTCCTCTATACTGACAAAGCCTGGCAGATCGCCACGAGACGTGGCCGCCGAAAGTGAAAAAGTAGAGCGGCAGACAAGAGGCTAGAGTGCCTTCATACACACGCGCGCTTTTGCTTGAGTGATGACATCTCAGCCATTTTTCCGCCCAATCGTTTTTTTATGCATTTTGAAGTGCACGCAATACGGTGTCACTCAGCTCGAGCGCGTAGCTTTGGCTAATGCATAGACGCCATTTTACAGCCCAAGTCTAGCACCGAGTGCGCGAGAGCGTCACGCGCTGTCACATTCAGGTCAACAATGGATGTCTTCACCCTGAGACAGACAGACATGCAGGCACCCTACAAGAGGCATGTAATGGGCGCCCCGTTGTGGCGAGACGCCGAAACACACTTGTCTCGAGCGATAGAATGTCCGCTCGTGCTTTTCGCGTTCCTCGGGCTACCGCTTCTTTTCTCTCCAGGTTTGAAAACCATGTTTCGGATCCTCGCCGCTGCAAAAGCAGGGCGCTGACTACAGGCTCCCCGAGAAATGCTCTGTGTTACCAGATCCTCGCGTTCCAAATCTGCGACCGGGCATTCTATGGCTCCGTCATCGAACTGCCAGGTTTTGTGAATATAGAGGCTATGCATATAAGCACAATGCACTCTTTTTTTTTTTTTTTTTTTTTTCTCTCAGTTGCATCGTTTGGACGGCAGAGCTATCGGCCAGAGGGCGATTCACACCGAGTGAGAGGGTTGCTATGACAACAGCTCTGTCAGCTCCAACAAAACGGGGTAAAAAGCAGGTACTCAAACAAAACAAAAAATATATAACGTTTCGGTTACGGTTACGGTTACCGTTTTTTATTGATATCGGTTTCGTTTCGCTTCTTTACGGTTTTATTTTTGACGGTTTCGGTTACCGATTCTACGTTCCTAAAACCGTTTTTTCCCTCGGTTTCCCCAATAATTCGTTTTATTGAAATGCTAGACAGCCGTTTTAAAATAAACGGTTCAAAGTAGTCCCAGATATTCAACAACAAGACATTCACAGCAACAAGAACTCAAAACCGTCTTAGTACCTCTAATTGGTAAAACGTTGCATGCACACGTTTCTAGCCCTAACGCTTGCTCACTACATCTATTTGAGTTATATAGTTTGATACCAAAGCATGCATGTTATTCGCGGTACTCGGGGATAATCGCATTCCGTATAATGAAAATAAACGTCGCTACTTTGTTGTTCGGCAGCGTAATTTGTAAACAACTCAGGAAGTTCCCACTGGGGTGCTGGAAGAACCGTTCGCACCTTCTCGTGGCTGTAGACATGTGTTTTTGTAAATAATCAATGTGCCAGGATTGTTGTACCCTCCAAAGCATGTTCAAAGTACGTGTGCTTCATGCACATATTATGTATGCTTAGAACATATATTGCTGCAGACATTTGTTGTCTCTTTCTCTGCGATCAGTGCGCCAGGAACGCCGTGCAAGGGAGAAGCACGGCTCAGACTGCAGATTGTCTTGCTGCACGACGCATGCACGGTGTTGCAGTTTAAAATATCGTTTTGTGTCGAAATTTCTTATTTTTTTCGGAGAAACCGCCCTCGTTGCAAACTGGCCGCGGATTTGCGAACATTGGCACACTCGGAGCAAATACTTAAGACTGACAAATCGTCTTAATGTTTCCTAAAAAAGAAAAAAAAATAGAGATAGGCGTTTATAAACGCTGGGTCTTGTCCGTTAATTAATTACGGGGGAAATATTTTGTCTCCGGGCGTGTCGTGATGCCCAGACGGTGGTGGACATTAATGAAAGTTGGGACGTCGTGTCGCTCATCCGTTGCCTAGGAGCTCCAAAAACCTCCGATTAAAAAAAAAGGGGGAATATATATATACATGTTGTATTTCTTGTTTTATTTCAGTCGCCACCCCCTGTACATTATATTATAGGCACCGACGATAGCAATGTATAAGTACTTATTTTTTTAAACGGAAAGTTTAATTTTGCTTAATTTTTCGTCATTATTATTGTCACAGCAGTTTCGAAACTCTCAATGTCAAAGGAGTGTAAAAAAATATTTAAAAAAAAAAACATGTCGCTGAAAAAAAAAAAAAGGAAGAAGTAAACCTGCACAGAAGGAGGCAGTCTTTTTAATCAAGGCCTCTTTCTAATTGATATTATCGGCAGACTTGTCCCCCAAGACATTCCGCTAATTCCTTTCTTGCCCACTAGATTCTCCTCGGATTCCATTTCATTTTACTTTTTTTTTTGTTTGTGTGTCTGTGTGTCCTTCAATTCGTTACGTATTTTTTTATGTATTATTTTTTTATTGCAATAGCCTTTTTTAGGAGCATAATCGACCAGTCACCCAATTCGCAAGAGTAATGAAAAAAAAAAAACTGACCCATTATTAACCGACAATCCTCGTATCAATTCTTATCCAACAATCACATTAATTATTCTTAACCTACGATCACATTAATGGTTCTTTAAGGGGTATTCACACGAGGAAGAAATCCCGGGGGTTTCTCCGCGGCACGCGCATTCCACGATGAAAACGTCAGGCTTTGCGTGCGAAAGCCTCGCGTTTTCGTCTCGTGATGCGCGCGCGCGCCGGGGACAAATCCCCGGGATTTCTCCCTCGTGTGAATAGCCTTTTAAGGAGTTCGAGGGATGCTTTTCGGGGAGGGATGTGATCAGTGATCGGCGTAACCAGCTGGTCTCCCTCCCCGACTCGAGCATTCACGCGAACGGCGGGGTGCCGGGAAGGATGTCACTGTTATCAGGACCATTTTAGCGGTCTCGCATGAAACCTCGATACGCGATTATGGTACTAGCAGCGCTGTTAGATGCAAAGACGACGAATCGCTTCCTCCGAAATGAAAGATGCTTCTTGAAGGAGTGGATGCAATACAAAGAACATGAAATCCAGAACTAGTTGCATGAGGGGCGGCCAGATCGGACGGCATTGATGGATGTCCAAAAGACTCCTTCCGGTGCGTTGGTAGACATGGGCAACAATGCAAGCCACGTGACAAGTTAGGCGTTCCCGATGCCACCACCGGCATCTCGAATGGATGGATGGATGGTGATGGCTATACCCTTTGTAAGAGGCGGCAGCTTGCGCCACCTAGCCTAACATTTCGCCATCCCTTCATTTTTTTTAAAAATTTGTATAAATTTTGTTATAACACAACCCCACCCCCCTTTTTAAAGTGATTACATTGCTTATTTGTATCTGTATTTTTTTTTTTTTTTTTAGCTGAGTAAAACCTGTAAGGTTGCCAGACGCGCAAACAAAATGTCGCCAATGGCAAAGAGTTCCCACGCAGCCCGAGCAAACGTTCCTCGACACACCTGCAGGATGTCTGCGTCAACGCGGCTGCGCACAAAAGCGTGACGTTGTTAGTACGTGATGCAGTCGTTACTTCGTGGATACCGCGGAAGCGACAGGACGGATTTCATTAAAAGGACACTGACAGGGTATTGTTGTTCGCCAAGGTTTTTATTTGTACACGACATACGAGAGCCCAACTACCCAAAAAAATAATTCGCGGCTCGAAATTCGTTTTCTTTCCGCCCGAAAACCGCCGATCGGGAACTGGCCGGTTTGAGTCGCGTTCACTCTTTTTTCCGTGGTCACGTGCCGTTTTCTATGGTTTAGACCAGGGGTCTCCAAACTTTTTGGCTAAGGGGCCGGATGGAGGCTCTGTCTTTGTCTCGAGGGCCGGAAATATAAATGGGCAGATGTAAATGAGGAAAATCGAAATAAATAATCATAGATATCTAAGCATTTAAATATACAATATCTAAAGTTAGAGTAAACATGAAACAAAAAAGAATCTAAGGTGGATGAATGCATTCGCTTTGTTATGAAATTTAATCGTTTAGCCGCTTATGACATCACACAATAATTGGAGCCCAGAAAACATACCAGCATAAACCAGAGCGCATATGAACCTTGGCACGTTCACACAGGACAGAAGACTAGTGAGAGCGATACAAGTTATGCTGACAATATTTAAAAGCTACGGCACAGTACACCAAACACCATATACATAGGGACGTAAATTAATTTTAACGTACTTAGTCACCCAGATATGGAACAGGGGACTAGGAGTGTGGATTCTGCTAATGACAATGTCCAATTACTAATATGACCAGAGGACACGCCTTACGGTAGGCAGTTTTCTCTCTTTTTTTTTTTTCTGGTAACTTCGTTTACGCGGTTGGTGCGCGCCGCGGCGCCGTTTCACACGCGCTTATTTTTTTGCCCGTAGCAGCAGGCGTGCTGGAAGCGGGCCGTGGGCCGGGCTCCATTGGGAGGACTGCAGCCAACCACGGGCCGGTCGGAAGACCTCCGCGGGCCGGATTTGGCCCGCGGGCTGGGGTTTGGAGACCCCTGGTTTAGACACAACCACCAAATATAATTAAAGCCGTGGGTCATCAAAGGCACTCACGCGATATTAAAAATAAAAAAGAAATTATACCCATTTTTTATGGCTTCTAAAAAGCTGTAAATGCGTTGATTGGGAGGAAAAAAGCATCAAAGCCACGTGACTTCCGGCACTTCTCTCCTCCACTATATTTCTTCCCCTTCTCCAGTCCAGTTTCGTTCTCAAGCGGTTCCTTTTTTTTTTTTTTTTGACTTGACTAAAAATATACGTGACGATGTAACAAAACATTGATTGGATAGTCTTCCGACAACACAATAAATTGCCTGGCAAAAAATAAAAAAAACAAAATTTTTATTTTATTTATCTATTTTTTTTTTTTTTTTGGCCAAGGCTACATCCACGCGCGGGGACGTAGCCAAGCCGGGAGGAGATAAGGCTCCATCCACGCAAAAGGTCACGTGACTTGTAATATAAGGAGATAATTTGTTTTTATGTACATATTATGCTCTCTTATAAGTAAATATAGGATATAAAAATAAAGAGGTTATATTTCATTGTTGTTTTAAGGTTAATATGTCACGTGACCTTACAAATTTTTAGATCATGAAAAAAAAATAGTACAAATTGAGACGTTGCCTCGTCTTTTTCTACCGTCTGGTGTGTCCTCTTTTCTGCCCCAGTCTGTTTTACAATCATGTTCAATATATAACTTTATATTTATGTTGTCCAGAAGTCACACACACGTGTGGGCGGCGTGCGTGCCATCCGTGCGTGCGGGCGGTGCGGGTGCGGCCACAGTGGGTGCGGCCTCCGGGACCTTCGCCCATGAGCGCATAGCTGCTGAGGCGAGGCGGAGAGGCTTCGTCGTGTGTGTGGTTGGCTTGGTTTGAAGCCTTTTAATGTGAGCTTATCTGTATCGAAGGGGACAAGTACGTGCCCACCGCTTCGTACGTTCTTGACTTGCGCGCACGCTTGCAATCACACAAAGATTGTGAGAAAAGGGAAAACATGCACTAGTCCCACTAATAACAAACATACTGAGAGCATTCAATCGAGAAAACTGGGTAAAAAATTCCAGAAACAGTTTATTCCATGACAAATAAGACAGTAGCCGATGCGCAGATGCCACTCGTCCACGAGATCACCGATGAACACGAAGACCTGCTTGCGGCAGAACTCCTGCAGGAGCCAATTCACGTCTCTGTGCCGATCATTCAACGCCTGGATCTCGCTACTCTGACTACACTGACACTCCATCGAAGAGAACCTGTTCCCCCGCCTCGGAAGGACGGAAGAATAGGCGATTGCGTTCCAAGATCTGAGCGGCCAGCCGACGATACTTGTCAACGTACGCGCTGGCACAAACGCTGGTGTTGTCTGTGCCAAAATCGAGCAGGGCGCAAGACACCTTGGAAAACAAAGCCTCGATCCTAATGCCACTAAACGCTCGCACTTCGACAGCCACCCGGTTATTCGATGGGAAATACTAGGACAAGTATTTCACCGTCGAACCCCCGGCAACCAAAACTTGAGGCAGATCAGAAGCGCGACCGTGCTAATACTCAAACGGCCAAACTCCTTGTCCGAGAAAACAAAGAAAATAAAAACGCTTCAGAGAAAGTCAAAACCGCTTGCGGAAGACCAGGCAGGCACAGTAGACAGTAGTCCGCACACGGCAGGAACGCAAGGTGCAATGGCCGCCAAGCAGATGGAAAAACAATGGGAGGCTAAACCGTAAGTTGTTCGTAGTGCGCCGGAAGTGACGTATTGCGTGGATGGAGCCTTATCTCCTCCCGACGTGGCTACATCCCCGCGCGTGGATGTAGACACTCCCCTTTTTTTTTTTTTTTTTTTTTTTTTGGGGGGGGGGGGGGTGTAATACCCCTGTTACACGGGCACACTTAACCGCGGTTAACTCAGCTTTAAAGGAGCTGTGCAACGATATTCAATTGGAATGTTTTTCTCTCTACACGAGCTTACTGGCACAGCTGGGACTCAAGGATACTCATACGCAACGCCATTGGCCAAGAAACTCCTTTGTTGCGGTGTAATTTCAAGGACAAAAGCGGTCATTTTCATTCAATCTCTCCCTTGCAAAATTTGATGACGTAACTCGGGGATCGCAGTACACCCAAGTGACGATATTTGAATGCGGTTCATAGATTGGACCCGAGCATTGCGTGGGCACTCGATTTGGGCTCGTGACAATTGCTAGCTCGGGAAGCATTCGGGTTGTGACCCGTGTCCAATCACTGCAACGACGACAACAGCCGAGCCATAACAATGTCTGGAACTCAGCGCGTGTCCTGTGCTTTGCCAACCCCGGCGCGTGGCTATGATCAACACTGGCGGCATATAATCGGCTCCAGATCACGTGGCCGCTTGTTCTGGCTGCGAGTTGAGGGGGTGAACGCTGCTCGTTTTTCTTAAATTTTTTTCTGGGACTTCTATTGCGTGGGGTGAAAAACGAACGCGTGTTTCATAGGTCATTAACGTCAGGGATCCGTTTTAAGCGGTATTTGTGCACAGTACAAAAATTGTTGCACAGCTCCTTTAACTGCGGTTACGTGGCAGCACAGATGCCGCACTCTACCCTCGGACAGCTATTTCAAAAGAAGTGAAGAGAGCGCGTGCGCTGCTTTGGTGGGTGCTCAAGATGCTCAAGCGCACGTTCGCCCATAGCTCTGACTGCATCGCCGCTGAATTGCGGTTTAGCGTAACTGCAGTTAAGTGTGCCCGTGTAACAAGGGTATTAGTCTCTCCTTAACCAACGATCACCTTAACCGTTCTTAACGTACGACCTCTAGTTCGGCGTGCACTTTTCACTACCAAACAATAGCGCGTCCTACGCGTTTGAAATCGAACGAAAAACGCGCAATCATTGAGCGCTGAAAACAATGGCGGCGGACAGAAGCCCTCTTTTTTGGACCGTATACCGAAACTTAGTACTAGTATAGACCTTTCTCACAAGGGCACCGCCATCTTGAATTTCGTCACTTCCAGTATGGGCGAAAACATTGTTTTTCCATCGCCACGCCATTAGAAGACATTTAGGATATAAACGTAACCGCCACAGATTCTCGTTTGGCCTCCCCTCTATTTTATTAGTATTATTTGCTGGTTGAAACGTCTTGTTATTTTTTTCGTCGCCCATACCGGATATGCATCCCACGGAAAAAAGTCTATAGTCTGCTGTAGTATGAGATCCTCAAAAAAGATTTTGCTTCTCTCTCTCTCACACACACAAAAGGAATACACTATTCCGTAGAACTACGTGTGGGTGGCGCGAGGAATGAGTGGAGTGAACGCTTCGACGAGTCAAGCTTGAGAGTCGAGCAAACTGCCCGTGCCGCAGAGAACGCGAGCTCGGCCGCTCGGCCACTGTCCAGAGCAATGAGCAAAAATTGTTAAATCACAATTCGCGGAGCGGGCGTCTATCGCCGTTTCAATCAGACAGAAGCGCGTCGCGTTGAAGCGAGCAAACGAGCAAGCCATTATAGATAAGAAAAGAAGGGAACAAACACAAAACGCCTATGAGACGTTTTCTGTTTGTCCCCTTGTTCGTCCGTCGTCTCCGTTTTTTTTTTTTTTTTAATTGTGTGTAACATCAACCAGCTCGCCTGTTATTCTTTTTTCGCTATTGGTTTCCTATGAATTGCGATAGCATTCGTCTAGGGCAACCTCAAGGACGACGTCTAAGTCAACGTAGAGGGCGACGTCCAAGAAGACGTCAGGGACGCCCTCTGCGGCGATCTCAAGAACGACCTCTAGGACGGCCTCAAGGACGACGTTTAGAGCGACTTCCATGGCGATCTTAAGGACGACCTCAGGATGAGATTCTAGAGGACGTCTGTTGACGTTCTTGACGTCTTTCTAAAGGACGTCGTCAATAACGACGTTTAGGACGACGTCGAGTATGACGTCGATAACGTCGAAGACGTCGAGGATGATGTCCTTGAGGTCGACGTGGACCTCAAGGACCATGTTGAGGACGACCTGTTCATTTTAACGGAGTTTTCTATTTGAGATGCCGATCCCCGGTGACCGCAGGAGCGGACACGTCACCAAACGTTCGCGCAAGGTTGCGCGGGTTGCAACGTGCGCAAATTATTTTGTAGCCACTGCAGCAACGAAATAATTGCTTCCGAAAAACATGAAGAAAAAAAGAGAACACTGGGTACGTGGCGCAAGTCGCCGCCCCATTTAAAGGGTTCAGTCTCATCCAGTTATCCGTCCGTGCGGTGAAGCGCCGGTTTTTCGTACAGGGGCCGTGGATCGGCATGCAGGCATACGAAGCATATAGATTGTGGGCACCCTGGCGGCTCCCCAGCCCAGTTGCCCGCCTGCGAGGAAAAGGTGCCGAACTTTTTCAGCGTGGCGGCGACGTCACGCCACCCACGCGCACATTGATCTGCCTTGATAAGGCAGATCAGAGGCGGCGCACAGGGAGTCGCTGCCTCGACTCCGGCGCCGCTGGTAACCATGTTAATCGTCTCGTCCATGTCCCATTGAATGTAGTTTCTTTTTATTGAAACCGTTGGCTCCGTGTTATTCCTCCGGGTCGGGTATGCAGCAAGGCAAACCGACCACAAGATGTAGGTGGCTCCAGGAACACTTAACGAAGTGGTTCCCTAGGAACGCATCTTACAACGTAATGGATGTTTGATGATCAACGGATCAGGGGAATCCGACTCTGTTCATATCGTGTACGCACTATCACGCAGGTACTTTATTTATTAAATATTGTGATCGCTTCTACTACAAAATCTTTTTTTTTTTTTTTTTTTTTTTTTTTTAAGGAAATGATAGGGACTTCTTGTTGAAGGAGATTCGTTCTTTTGGGAGACAGCTCCGGCTCAAAAACGTTCGCATCTGAACACACCGCCACAAGTCTCTCTCTCTCTTTTTTTTTTTAGCAATCTTGCATTCAGGTTCTTCGCGTGATGCGAAATACGTGGAAATACCAACCAGCCATGCCAAGTTGCCACAGCCAGTATATATATATATATATATATATATATATATATATATATATATATATATATATATATATATATCAAAAACTAAACAACTATTTAAGAAGCTAAAAAAAACGCAAAATGTTAGCTTTTTTGTACTGGACATTTTTATAATAAGCATCTGTATGCGAAAAAAAAAAAAAGCGTTGAAATTGACGATGGTACAAGTAGTGGTTCCGGATGAAATTTATACTAGATAGATCATACCTTATGTATTGATTCTCAGTGCACCATCTTGGTGCACAAAAACTACCGATACGTAATACAATGAACGTGATAAGAAACTAAACCCCAGGCGTGCCATTTGAAACTTGATATGTTCGATTCCACCGGATTTGCAAATAATTATATTTCTCGCGCTCTTATTCCCGCGTTACCTTATCAAGGCTTACACGTTTCAAAAGCCAACAGCATCGCTTCTTCCTTAACCAAAGTTTGTACGAACTATATATAACTATATACGCGGCCAATAAAAAATGCAAAAACTTTTTTTTTTTTTTTTTTGCACTTGAGGTTGGAGCTTAGTAGACTGCTTTCGTATAGGGCTTCCATGTGGAAATTTGACGTAATTGGGTTGGGGGGGGAAAGCAAAATATTGAAGCATAATAACAAAAAAACTATAATCAGGAAAAAGTACAAATATTGGAACGATCCCTTTGAATTCTGGCGCCTTCCGTTCGTCAAATAAAATTACTTGCTATTTGACCCAACACAGCTATGTCAAAATTCAACATGCCGGTCGCCAAGAAAAAATGGCTGAAGGTCCTGACTCGGTTGACTGCTTTGAGTTGGGAAGGGGATATGGGGATTAAAAGAAGGATGAAAGTGGACGCTCATGCGCACTGCGCAGGTCTCGACAACAGGCGGCGCACATTCAGGGAGCACGGCGATGTAACTCGGTCGGCGCTCCGGTGTTTTCCAAACTTTTGCTCGCGACAGTACCTAATCATGAGAGTCTCGAAGTACCAAAAATGGCACAGAGACGAGAAACACTGAAAGGAAGTTGTTTGTGTGGAACAATTGTTCACCCACACAACGCGAGTTCTGTGCGTACCACCGCGAAATTCAGTTGAGCACACAAACGCTTAGCACAATTGTGAAACTAACTGTCTTGAACATGAACACATATAAAAGAGAATAAAGCACCTTTTCACGAGCAGAACTCCGAGCGAGTCTCTGATATATATCTTAGATATATCATATACATCATCTAGCGCACTCCAGATCATTAAAATAAGTATGAAACCTTATTACGAACACACTTCTCGTCCACTCGTTAATTTCATGAGCCGGCGTACGTACAGAGAAGTAGTAAATCGAAGTTCCAAGACGTGTCCCAAGTTGAACCTCGCCTGCACGCTGCCCTTTTGTCGACTTTAATATGCCCCTAACGGGGCTTTGCAGCCCATACGCTTAATTTCCGAGTTCACCCCTTCCCTTGTCCTCGTATTTTTAATCAAAGCGAAACAAAGCAAAAGAAAAGAAAATGCGACGGCGCCAGGGTGCGTGTTCTATCGCCAGACACATAAATCAGCCTTTCACTCATATTTGCATACCGACCCAAAGTGCGCCAAGAGGAGAGCAGTCCTATTAGCCGCAGCGCGATCCTTTTGCGGGGAAACGCTCGCGGGAACGGCGCCAGAAAAAAATGTCGGCATAAACACCCCGGGACCGCCCGAATATCTTGCTCGCAGACGGGCATATATGTGTATTACGTACCCATACATCAAACGAATGCGCACACGCAGACAATCACACGCACGAACACACTAACGCACGAGACGTGCACACGCGCACATACACACACACACACGCCTACGCAGTCACATGCACGCGCGCACACACAGACGCACAAACACTCACTCTTGGATATATCTACACAAGCAAACGCACACATACATACAGTCACTGACACACGCAGACAAACTCACACAGGCGCATACACGCGCACTCACTCTCACATGTACACATCATACACGTGTGCATACACACACATGCACACAGACGTGCACATGCACACACGCACCCCCACATGCAGACACAGATGCACATACATACACCCACACATCAGAACACGCCCTCACTCTCAAATACTTAAAAAAACACGCACACAGACATACAAATGTACACACGCGCGCACAGACACACACACTTTCGTACATACAAACACCAAGACACACACATAAACGCACGCACGCAGACATGCACGTGCGTGCACGCGCGCCTTTTTGTCTGAAGCGCGTACAAACGAAGCGTCAGGGTTCCCAGCCGAGAGGGTCATAATTCGGTCGGATATATAACCCTTTAGTCACCCCTCTTTAATATTGATGATATTAAGGCGGCGAAGGGGAGACTCGCTGCCGCTTCATATACCGGATCCCTGTTTCGCTTGCTGGTTTTGCCTTGGTTTTATTGCTGACCTCTTTCTTCTTTGTTTTGTTTCTAGAAAGCAAATTGTCTGTTGATTGTGTTGGTTTTTGTTGTGTTTGGACTTATTATGACTCGGTTCAGAAAGATAATTATTTCCATGTATTACTCCCGCTCTGTGAGCTTTCTCTCTCTCTCTCTTTCTTTCTCTCAGTAAGTGACGGCTGCTAACATCGTGTTGAGCGGCTTCATGGACGCTGAAGTTCCTTTTAATTAAAGTAGACGTATATATATATATATATATATGAGCATCACGAGCGAAAAACGAGAAAAATGCATTTCCCTCTTTTTTTTAATTTCATCTTGTCGTTTTAGGCTGTCTGATGATATTCTATAGGAAAATATTTTGGCTGAAAGTTGGGTCAGGCCTTCACAGTGAGCAGAACATATAATTCCGCGAAGCAAGGAAAGCCTATAGTACAAGGAAAGAATGAATCATGTTATATGCCTTCAAGGAGGCATGGGCTAGCAGCTTTGCATGCCCCGGCCAGTAGTAGTAGTGGGTTCATTTAAAGAAATACAAAGATGGCTCTTTACGGCGGTGTAGAAGTCCAGTGTCTTACTTGTTTTGTATCGCTTTTTATCTTGTTTCTTTTTTGTTATTCGTGTTGTGCTCTTTTGTGATACGAGCCGATTGCCCAATTTCTGCGTATAAAACTACGAGCGCCCGAAATACACAAATCTTTGTTCAGCTACCACCAGACGTCTGTTTACCTAGGGCCGGGTTCGAGGCTACGTCGTAACAGGCGGGTACAAAAGTCACCTCATTTCACGGCATATTGACTTCGCGCTGTCATACACCCATGACTGATTGCATAAAAAAAAAATACTCTAGAGAAAACTGTTTACGAGATTTGATTTAGAAACAGGACTTGGTTACTTTTTTAAGAACGTACCTTAATCGCTTATCATGGTACAATGTTATGCGCCAATATATTTTTTGTTACGATTAATCTCAAGGCCGAAGAATATCATCGAGAAAGACTAAAAGCTCAAATTCGTCATATATCGAATTCGTTATATAGCGGATCCAAGGTCCTTTCAATTCGGTACATATATAACGAATTGAAGGTTTGTTTTTCATTGGCTACATTACCTTTTGAAGAAGGAAAAAAAACGCCTATGGTGCTATAAAAAAAGAAACTAGAACGAATTCGCCAAGATTTTCACGGCGTCGCCTTTGGTGCATACGACCCATAGAATGGTGTATGCACCTTTGAAAGCAAGCGAAATCTTACATTCTCTTCGGAAATCGCACACGCGTATCCCTATAGAAGTTGCACGTCTATCGCAGGCGACGAAAATTGTTTTCTTATTTAGTTTATGTACGTCTGTATTTACTCTCAATTTTATGACCCGATCTCCGATAACTGAACAAGAAAAAAAAAACACGTTGTGTTTGCCCCAGTGACGACGACAACACCAACATGTACCGCCCGCGTTGGCGGCGGTTGCGCTTAATAGCCGCGCTGTGCCGCTTCTTCATGTAGTTACACATTTGGGGGGAGGCGCGTTTAATTCTGGGGGTGTGGGCTCCCATCCTCACCCCTTTCGTCTCCTCCGGTGACACAACCCGGGAGACCGTCGCGGTGGGTGGCTTCTTCGAGCGGAGACACCCCCCCAAAAATAGAGCGCACAGACGTTCCGACTCGACGCGTTTCGAGTTTATTTATTTTTCTTTTCACCCCGTTTTCATACCGTTACTGTTTTATACGTAAATTCTCTCTTTCTTTCAGTGTAGCTTTTACGAAGAACAAAACGACTCGGAGAAAAGATATTAAAAAAAAAAAAAGAGGGGAAAGCCACGGTTTGGGCGCCAATTTTAGTTCCTCCGCCTTCTCATTATTTCCGATGGCGCCAGATCCTTCCTGTCCCGGGACAGCGGTGCCACAACGGTTATCTTTGGCTCGCCGCAGCGTGAGATGGATGCTGTATCTCGCCACCGCGGTTTTTGAGCCTTCAACGTATATAGTGTCTTGACAAAACACCACGGTCTGCACTCGTAGACACACACACACGACGCAAGAAAACGGGGGTGCCAACTATTTGAAACTTGGGCCGCGGGCCCGCTGCTCATCCCACAAAAGACGTTCGCTGCAAACGTGAGGAAAAAATTACCTCTGGAAACGCCTCAAGCGGGTTCAAAGCATGCGTTTGCTTCGTGCATACTTCAGACTTCTTTTCGTCTGAAATGAAAACTACATACATCCATACATACGTACATACATACATACATACATGCATACATACATACATACATACATACAGGCATTCATACATACAAGCATTCATACATAGAGGCATACTTACATACATGCATACATACATACATACATTCATGCAGACTTGTACGTAATCCGTTACAAGTAACGAAATTACTTGTAATTCCTTACATTTATCGGTAATTTAGTAACGGAATAATTACATCTTTTCTAGAGTAATTTTAAAGTAGTTCCCTTACATTTTTTACGTAACGGATTCCTTGTAATCCGTTACATTTTTTTTCAGGACCAGCCCCCTCCCCCCCTCCCCCTTCTAAAGAAAGGGTCGTTTTTTTTTTGGTAAAGTTGAGCGCAGTGACTTTCACGCGCATTGACCAGCGCAAAAGGAGGCTTGGCACTCTTCAGTTCTGCAAAGCCTTTTTTTGCAACACCATGCCCCTGAATCTATTTTCTTTTTAGACCCTAACAAGAATGTCATGAAATCCAAATATGCATTTCTACATAAAAAAGAGTGTGGGGGGGGGGGGGGGGGGAGGGCAGCAAGTTATATCCGCTTTTTTTTTTTTTTGCGATCGAAAGCGGGGAGAGGTGGACACCAAGTGATTATATGCCTCTTCGAGAAACTGTAGGCGGTAAGTGCACAGACAAGAATTAACAATGTCCTTCTCGGTTATAGTAACTACGACCATTTTCATAATGTCACAACACGAGACAACGCTCCGTCTGCCCTAAAATCCACTAAAAGTGATGTGATAATATGTGAAGGTGTTATTGCCACAAGCATCCTCGTTCGTTGCTGCACCCTTATCATCATCTCTTAGAAAGCAGGATGTTTTTTTTTCTGCTTCTTTCACATTATTTGAACCTGCTTTGAAAGCTACTTACTTTTTTGTGGTTCAATTTCTAGGGTTGGCCCATTTTATTTGTGAATTTCAGACAGGTTATCCGCATCTCAGCCAACCTTTTTGTGAGTCAGCTTTTGGCGGTCACTCGGAAAATAATAATTGTCTTCCTTTGTTTTTGTTTTTATCGCTGTTTGTATTCTAGCACGACGCATCTTTACAAATAAAAGATAAGAGATCTTTACAAATAAAACATAATGTTGGCTGACGTAGACTTGAGATTCTGGGCTTGAGGAGAAAGTGAAACTCATGAGTGGGGAGCCATAGTGTGGCTCAGTTCCAGTGTTGTACAGAACGGCGTTCCAAGGAACGGCGTTCCTGGAACGCGTTCCTTTTAGGAGGAACGAAGGAACGCCGCCGTTCCATTTTGCATCGCTGGAACTGAAACGGGAACGCGTTACATTTTTACTGGAACGGAAAGAGTCACGGCGTTCCTTTTTTTCGTCCAGTGGGGTACTTTTTATATTGTTTCGAACAGGGAAATCTTGAAAGTACGATAACAATATCGTTACGAAGTGCAAGATCTCGTTACCTTTTTAGCTACTAATCTTGTAAATTATTTTGTGTGGTCCTCGCTTGCTAACAGTTTCGGGTGCAGGAGAGGTGGTGGACATTGATTCGTTTTTGAGTGCCCGAAATTGCGTACTAAAAGCAAGGCTTTCAGTCGAAGGAAAAGACAAAGAAAGAGGGTTGTTTCAAGCTCAGCTACTTTCTTTGCTTCCACGAATCCTCCCAGAAATCAAAGGCCGACTACAGCCACTTGTGAACTTATATAACGAGACCTACAATTACAACAAGATCACAGACTGCCAGACATCGAACGCACCCTTGTATCCCGAACATTGTTCACTTAAAAGATACACACAAAAAAATAACCATATTTCTTCTCTTGTCCCCCCCCCCCCTCCCCACACACACACACACACACACCTTCAAAATGAACAACAAAGCCAACCTTACAAATAAATATTTGTAGTTTTTTAAGACTGACCTTTCAAAGGCCCTGCACTCTCCTCGACTTGCTCGTCTTGCGGACAGCAACATCGAGAAGCAACTGTTGTGAAGTTCGAACAAGGGACTTTGCTCAATTGAAACGTGTGAGGTTGCTGTAAAACGCTCGTACAATGTTGGGTAAAAGTACATTCGGCTCGTCTGAAATGTCCACTACAAACATGAATATGGTTGAAAGCTGAGGTTTTTAACTTGGATATATCAACAAATGAAACACTGCTTCCGCTTGTTTTCTTCACCTGTTGCCCTTCCATAACGACATACAAACTCGTATGTTGACTACTAATGGGATAGATAAAAAAAACTCTGCTTGATTAAACTAAATATAGTAGTTAGCAAAATACAAATGTAACGCATATGTAACGATACGTTCCATTTTTTCAACTGTAACGGGAACGAGTGCCTTTTTTAAAGATGTAACTTGTAACGGGAACGCGTTCCAAAAGTCAGAAGGAACGTGGGACGAGCTTTCGTTCCTTTTTTTGAGGAACGTGTACAACACTGCTCAGTTCTCTGCCCTTCGCTGCCCGTGGCATCAGCGGAAGTCTATCTGGAGAAAACCGGAGTAAACTGCAATCGGTCTGTGCTCCGTGCGTTTTTGAACGGCATCAAGAAAGGTACAGAGCGCGACACTGTTAGCGCGAACAAGCGATCGCCGGATTTTCCAGTTTTTCTCTTTGAAACCAAGGGATGTCATCCAAGTTATTATTGCTACGGAAAGAGCTCATTTGGTTCTCTAATGTAAGCAATACAATTTTGTGCTCGCTAATACTATTTAGAAGTAAAATGCGAAAATGCGCCGATGTCGTGTTCGCGCTAACAGTGTCGCGATGTGTACACACGGCAGACGTGCATTTGCATTTCCTTATTTTAACCGACGTTGGGATTATTTTTTTTTATATTACTTATATTTATATATTAAAAACGTTTTCTTATTCACCAACTCGCCTCAACCGAGGCTCGACCTGTTCAGAATCAAAGGAAGAAGAATATTGAGTCAAACCTTAAATATTATTTTATTATCACCTTACTGGTACCAACTCTACTAAAGCTCTCGAATATGAGGCAACGGCTGCAAGGACGAAGCTTTGCCCTATCTTCGAGGTAAATAGTAGTTCCATTGCTTCGCTGAAAAAGCTCAATGCAGAGAATTAAATATTCGTGAGGCACAATATGGCACTCCCATCCAGTGACTCAGTTCAAATGGTGCTCAGCGTAGCAGTCGACATCTTCAGTAGGAAATGACGCAATATATGTCTGACGAGACTTTCAAGAGCCAGCTGTTGCTCAAAATACTCAAGATCAATAAATGGGACAGGTGGCAACAGTAAGAACTTAAATAACCTTCTTCCTTTTGTTTCTTAATTGAGGAAAATATTGTTGAAAGTAACGCCACGAAAGTAACGGATTACTTTTGGGAGTAACGGTCCCTTACTTTTATGAGAGGGTGATTGTAATTGTAAAAAATTACAATTTAGCCTTGAGTAATTGTAAATGTAATTCCTTACAATTTTTCAGTAACGTGTACAAGTCTGCATTCATGCATGCATGCATGCATACATACATACATCCAAACATACATACATGCATGCATACATACATACATGCATACATGCATACATACATACATACATACATACATACATAGATACCTACATACATACATACATACATACGTGTGTTTCGAACATGTCTGCGCGTAGTTTTTGTACGCTTAATGTGACAAGAGTGTCGTACAAGGATATCGTTTCGTAACAAATTCGTTACTGTCGAAGCGAGTACTGAAGGCCAATAGATCGTTTCAATGTTCCTTTAAAAAAAAGTTGTTTCTATTAGGCGTTGGGCGCCATGCAGCTCCGACCTTTTTGCTGCCGTATCTGAAGCGTTGTAAATAGCGCTACCTGACCCGTTTCATTTCTTTCCGCCCGCTAGGTGGCGCAAGCCGCCACCCTACTCAAAAAGATCATGCTTTTTTTTTTTTTTTTGCATGAGGATGCACGTTGAAGTTTGAGCAGATGGGTTTAAGTGTGAATGGCGTATGCAACGCTGAATTCATTATAGCAATATACAGCGCGACAGAGGATTAGAGAAGCGAGGAATTGTAATAATATAATAACGACTGAAGTAATAATAAAAAAGGCGTTGATACACAACCCTCGTTGCTGCCCATAAGCTTGAAACGAAGAAAAACGCGTAAAGTAACAAACATACGTGACAACAAAAAACACAATGGTGCGCGTCAGATTCTCCGACCCATGCTTTCCGCCTACACAAACACGCATAATAATGCGCGCGCACAGATACACAACACGCAACAACGCATATACAAGTCTGTTCACACGTATGCGAACGAATACGAAATGCACACACACAAAAAAAAAAGCTTTGGGGTGGCGCTCGCGGGAGCTCACGTTGAAAAGGGGAGAACGCCATTATATGCGCCACACGAGCTCCCCCTGAGGACAAGAGAGGGAGATAGATGAATACTACAGATCGAAGGAGGGAGAGGACAAAGGTAAGTATCGTTTATGCCTCCGCCTGCATAAGCGGGACGCCTGCATAAGCGGGACGCCTGCATAAGCGGGACGCCCGCCTTGTCAGTTGTGTCGGCCCTGTCCCGGTTTTCTGCGGCACACTCACATGTGTAACGAGGAATATACTGGGTGTCTTGCGCAAAACGAACGGCGATTTTGGCGTCACAGAAATAAAGGTATGCAGAGGGAAGAGTTTAGAGTCCGCCTGATTGTATCTGGCTGGCGGTTGTCATAACATGTCGAAATTTCAAATTCTAACGTCTTCCGATTGCTAAGTTAGCAGTGTTCTTTTTCTTTTTTTTTATCGAAGAGTTTCTATGAGAACACGGCGTCTAATCTTTGCAGCACATGTGCACGCTGGTTGCCACTGAGTTGTTCGCGCCGCGGGCTTCGGCGGACGCAATTTTGGCTTTTACATTTTCTGAAACTAGTAACTGAGAGATGAGAACGACGTGGCGACTCTTTGGGATGCCCGATTTCCAGAACGCGTTCGTTGTTTTCTTTCGTGCCTTGGCGTCGCATGCACGCTCGAGGCTTATGATGCCAAAGCGGTTTCGAATTTAGAAGCTCGTGTTGGAGGCGGGATAACTATAAGACGTCCCCGCCGTTCTTATTCTGTCAGTAACTACATGATCTAACATTCAATTATATAACGTTCTAGGCTGATGCTTTCTGCATCTTTGTGACCTATCGCTAGGTCGACAGCACCCGCCACAGAGCTCATCTCCGAAGTGGGATAATTTGTGTTTCCTTTTCTGGGAAACACCGTGCGTTGTGATGCGTGTGCTGAAATTGCCCCTAAATATACTGGTACCACAGAAAATCCTGAAGGGTATAATTATTTGTTTATTCGTCAACTCATAATTTGGTGCTAACATTATCTTTTTTTTTAAGTTTCATGGTGAAAGAATAAAATTGCAACTTGAATGCGGAGGAAATGAAACAAAACTTAATCGTGTAATCTTATGGCAACGGAGTCGAAAGGTTTCTGAAGCAGTTGACAGGAATCGATAAGGCAGTTCTTCGAATGCAGACTACGAAATAAAATCTTTAAATGCACACTAAAAAAAAATCCGCCTTTTGTTTTAAGAAAAGAAAAGTAAGAGCAAAGGATAATAACCTTTCCCAAATTCACGGAACCATTCAAGTAGTTGCGCTGCTGTGCCCATAAGAAAGGTAAAGGACGCGGTCCTGCCCCAGGATGATCCGAAGCATGGTCCTTGTAAACCCTAGAGGAGCAGAACAGCTGTTGCACTGAGATCTTCAGATAACTCTTGGCTTGAGCTCATTACGGTCATATGGCAAGATGCATTGCCAGTCCTGCAAGGCACAGCCGAGGGCTGGAACACTGAAGGGTACCACATTCTTACGAACGCACTGACCCAAAGTCCAGGGTGCGAAGTCTCAGTCTGCCTTAAAATAGATATGGCAAGGATCACATCAAACGGTGAATGTGAGAATAGAGTGATTACCTAACACGATGGGATGAAACGATGATGTGGGAAATGCGCCTGTATTTTCAGTCCTTTTGATAGTCAGTTTCTCGGCGTCTGTAATCGTTCTCCTCCCTTCTTCTCTACAATACTCACCTTTCCCCACCTGTTGTTACACGTTTCCTTTCCCTCTACCGGCCTTCTGCTTTCTTAGCCGAAGTTTTCTGGAACAACACCACCTATTAGTCCCTAGTGGGACGCATTGAAGCGCTGCGATCGCTCGAAGCTGACGTATGATAACCATCACGTGACGAGGCGAAGTATTTTTTCCTGTGCTTTGCTTTGGTTGCGTGTTTTAGCGCGCAGCAGCAGAAACTGTTCGCTAAGTGTATTTTGTTTTTGCTCTCACGCAAAACGTGCCTAGGACGAAACCTAAAAACAAATATCCAAATACGCCAAGCGAAACGATCTGAAGTTGGGTATAAGTTGCGATGGATGGAATCCAACGATAGCCTTATGGCCGCCGACACCGCTCGGATGCCTCGCCGTGGAGACCACCAAAAATACTTCTACGTGCTCTTCGCGCGCTTCCTGACTTTAAGCCGCAAGCGAAAGAAAATACTTACTCGAAACTACAATTCTTGAGGATGGTTGCTCGATTCACAGGTTCCGGAAGCAAAGACAGCAATCCCAACGAGTTCAGCGGCAGCTGAAGTCGGTTGAAAAACCTAGCCTTCACCCTCAGAAAAAAATAAATAAATAAAGGTGTCTTCTTATACCTTTCGTCCCATATAATTCACCCTCGAAAATTCAGTTCGGCGTACAGCTTACTAACGCCGAACGATCACTACCAAGGTTCACGAGATGCTTGATAGCCGAGGGGTACAACTTATTAAAATAGTTTACGTGCGTCTTACTGACTAGGAAAACAACATATAATCGAGATTTTCTTGGTCCCACGACAAAAACCTTAGTGTTTTTTTTTTTTTATTATTTGATGAGTACTTTAGCCGTTTCATAAGTTATATCGCACCGTTATCAAGCCGCTCGTAAAATTTGGGGCCGTCTGTTCTACTATAGTAAGCTGTACGTTGAACTCAAGTTTTGGGGTACAATATGTGGGACAAAAGGGTGTAAAACGATACCTTTCCTTTTTTTTTTAGTGTTCCCACCAACGTGGTACTAAGTAGTGAACGCATATTTTCACTTCTGTTGGATATCAAACTCAAGAAATCATTCGATACTGACGGTATACAGAATGCTTTTTTTACGGCGCTACTCCGAGATGATTTCCGAGTACCTTTATGCGCTCTTCAATGCCTCCCTCAACCAGAGTCGTCTGCCAAATGATTGGCGAACGGCTAGAGTGGTCTCTAAAACGGGTGACAAACTTGACGCTGGGAATTACAGACCTATATACACCCTTAATAAGTGGATGCAGCAAGCTTCTTGAGCAGATAAGTGCTAATTATTTTTTCAGCAACTTGGAGTCAATTAACATTTTTTTTTTTTGCGAGAATCAACACGGATTACGAACAAATGTTTCTACAACGACACAGTTAATATCTGTAGTCCACGACTTTGCCGCAGCGATTGACAACCGCCGACAGATTGATGCTGTTTTTTAGATCTGTCAAAAGCGTTCGATCGTGTGTTTCATGACTTGCTGACTGACAGACTAAAAGAGGCGGGACTTACTAATAGGTCTGTTCGTTGTATACAGGCATATCTACACAATCGAACGCAATTTGTTGAATGTAACGGCTCTAGGTCTGATAACCTACAGGTTTTGTGTTGAGTAACGCAAGGCTCCGTGCTTGCGCCTTTACCATTTTTAATTTATACAGATAACATTACCAAAGATATTGATGGAAGTGTTACCGTCAAATTGTTCGCTGATGACTCTGTCATTCTATTATCACCACTGCTTCCTGTCAGGTACGGCCGAATGACAATCCTTGTAAGCTTGCGAACTGCTGCGAACCGCAGAGTATAAAGATTAATTTTTCTAAAGCAGTCGCGATGACTTTATTAACAAAGAAAAATCTCTTACCGTACACTTATCACATTGCGCATAAGTGCATTCAGACTGTTTCTTCTGTGAAGTATTTGGGTCTAACATGAAAAAAAAAAACCTTAATGGGGAAGAGCATCTAAGTAACATGAAAACCTCACACCGAAGCCACTGCTGCAGAAGCCTCCCAAACCCTTGGATTCATCAGACGCAATCTAAGACTCCTCATGTCTTATGTCCGAACGATGGCTTTCGAAACCTACGTAAGACCTAAATTAGAATAAGCTTCCTCTATCTGGGGCCCTTATCAAGTGTACTTAATCAGCCATATAGAGTCAACCCACAACCGAGCCGCCCCGATTCATCTTATCATCCTACGACTATTCCAGTAGTATTTCTTCTCTAAAATGTCAACTTGGACTTGCACCCCTTCAAACACGGAGGAAACTTTCTCGTCTTTGCCTTCTTCGTATCAGTTACTACCACTGCCCAGAGCTAAAGTGCACCCTCCTCTCACCCTCCGATAGCATATGATCCCTGCTGAATAACTCTTCTCCAATTAAACGAATCTCCGGTGAAACTAACGCGTTTAACGAATCATTCATTTCCGTCGCTGAATGAAACCAGCTGCCATCCTTCATCGTTCCACTAGCTCATTTTCATTGAATACATGTATAATTTCTGCTGTGTTTATTTTTGTATATTTTGTTATTGTTTCTGAGTTACTATTGTATTATTCGACACATTGCCCCCCCCCCCCCCCTTTTTTATGTGATGCCCTAATCGGGCCTTTAAGGGTGCAAATAAATAAAATGAACTGAAATGAAATGAAATAGGCTCTAGGGCATTCTAGAAACTGTGCTTTTTACGAGGAAAAATAAAAGGGGTGTCCCTCGAATGCCGAGCTTCAAACATACCATTTGCTGGTCCGACCGACCAGTCCCAGTGTACGCCCTCAATTGTATGGGTTTCGTATTTCATTAAAGGCATTAAGGAGGTGTAGCATATCCAACGTCTTGCTGCTCAGTTTATTTCATCAGACTACCGATCTCCATCATCAGTAACATGTCAGAGCAGCTGGAACTGGAGCCGTTTCACCTATACGCCGTCAAAACGTAAAGGGTAAAATTTCTTATTTAGTCGTTCACAACAGATCTGGCTTATCAAGGGCAACATATTTATTTCCTGCTCTTCACATACCAGCAAGACTGAATCACACTAAAGTGATTCGACCATACTTTGCCAGAACTAAACTATTTCGAAAATCGCTCTTTTGGAAGCATAGATGTGAATACATTTGAGCGTCTTGTTTTGTCACACCTGAAAACCCCTTCCTGCCTGGGAAGCGCTGCTGCCTGCAGTATTTGAAATAAATAAATAATAAATAAATAGAAACCAGAAGGCCTAGCAAGATGCTCGTCACTTGCTGCCTACGGACCAGCGACCTCGTTAAATGAATATGTTCGCGTGACCCTTTCTTTTTTTTAAGTGGACCCATAACGTATGAATAGTTTGAACCTTATCTTAGATCTTCCGGTTAGGTGAGCCTTATCTCTTCGTCGTCCCCTTGTCATTTTCTGAGTGTTGTGTGGTGGTGGCGGATTCTCTCGTCGCAATGACACACCCGTCAATTCTATATCTGCTGCTTTCTTTGGCGTAAAGCTCGAATTAACACGCTATGGGTTACCCTCTCATCATGTGGTACGTACCCTTTATTTTTCGTGTGTCTCTCTAAAGCGACGCTACTGTTGTCGCGCTGCTTGAGCTTAATTTTGGCGACAAGTACAGTGAAAGAATTGGGTCACACGCAAACCCAAACTCTCGTTCAAATGAACGAATCAAACATGAATTGTGAACGATGCACCTCAATTTACATGCCACCAACGAAGCGCAGAAGCAGTCACGTGATCCTTGGCACTACATCACGACAAGGAGCCGCCAGGTGGCGCCACTTCATCTTCCCGAAGCTAATAGATAGAAGGCCGCTGTGCTGACTTTTATACATCATCTACTGAACTCCAGAACGCGTTAAAGATTGTTGTCTCTCTGACTTTTGTGCCAATGGGACTCGATACGGACGCCGGTAATAGAGATTTCTAGTTGTTGTTTTGTTTTATTATAAGTTTTTGGGTAAGTTAGTTTATTTACATTTTTCTATAACCTTAATTCACGTTATTCGATCACCTCCGTACAAAATCTTAGCTGGTTACATTCAGAAACCGGTTTATGCGATTCTTTCGAACATCATCGATTTTTTTGCTACACTCTGTTGGCTGGAGTCGAGTTTTGCTGGTGCGAAATAAATGTTGGGGCAAACTGAAATCCTGTTCATGCTCACCTTCGGGACTATTTTTTTTTTTTTTTTTTTTTGTGTGTTCTGCGTTGAGTTTCTTAACAAACTCGTATATGGCTGAAAAGAAACCTATTTGCGCATGCGCATAACGCCCTTTTTGGTCGAACGAACCGCACGTCCCTGCTCATCCAGCCTGCAGCGGCACCACGAACCCCCGGCGCGAACCCCGAGAGTCGCGCCTGTATCCGTTCCCCGCGGTTGCCTTTCCAAAACGTGCGCGCGCAGCAACACCACTCGGCGCATGCGCCGTTTGTGGCAAACAAAGGCCGCCATTGATAGCCGCGGGCGCGTCGCGTCGCCCGTGGGTGGTGCGGCGGCGTTCTTCAAACGCGGAAAACGCGACGGGCGAAAGAAGAAGGTTCGAGAAGACGATGTTGTGGTGTCTGGGAGTCGCCGGGGTCCTCTTCACACCGTGGTGTCGGCGACCAAAACGACGACGACGACTCTCCGGTGTCGGAGGGGGTGTCATGCTCGGACGAAGACCGGAGTTTGCTACAGCCGCGTGCGGCGGCAGCGAGCCTGTCTTGGCTCGCTCGTTGGCTTTTCTTGCTCGTTGGCTCGATGTGCAGCTGCGGCCCGGCTTTTTCGAAACGCCACACGCAGTGTGGTGTGTGTGCGGTGAAGAGAGAAACGGTCACAGTCTGTGGGCGACCGTCCGTGGCAGCGGGCAACGCCTCGGTCGCGTAATCTATCACTTTGGGGAGGGAGTTGTAGGATTGAAAAAGGGGGAGGCTCGTGCTGGTGCGTGTAATATGACGGTAATAATAAAAAAAAAAAAAAAAAAAAAGGTCTGGGAGCTACAGCGCATACTACGGCAAACAAATTTCAGTTCCGTTTGTAAATGCGTTGACGGGTATATGTTTATAGAGAGCGGTATGTTAGTCTGCTTCAAAGTGCGCGTCTCGTGTTTCCGTTTGAGAAATGTGGCTAGTGCAGAACTACTGAGAGCCTGCAGGGTGTTAAACTTGCATCACGCTGTAGCAAGCTCTGAAATTCCCTTGGAGTGCTCGTAAACCATGCATGCCTGGACTTGGACTACTACTACTCGAGTCAACTGCCATCAGTGTTGTGCCCTTTACCGAAAATAAGTAACGAAATAGCGTTACTCGTTAGCTTGGAAAAAAGCTGAAGCGGTTATGATCCTTCAACTATAATACTTACGTAATTAAAACTCTTGGGCGTTCCTAGCTGCGCCGGTGGGTGCTGAAGTTCCGTCAAACCAGTAGCTGGATCCGCGATCCGAATGTCACTCGGCAGTTTGTCTTTTTCCTCGGCGCCTTGTTGCCAGTCGCTACAAAGCCAACGCGTCACAGAGCTATGTTACCAGTTTGCAAATGTAACGAAATACCGGTGTCGTTACTTTCCATAACTAAAGGACGTTACTTATACGTTAGTTTGTCGTTACTTTGTGTTTCACTGTTAGTATATGACCGTTGTTTATAATAAACCGCCTCTGTCCAATTCGGCAACAATACACTTCTTCACAGTGATCATTTATTTATTTATTTATTTATTTGTACTCTCCAGCGCCAAAGAATTACAGGGTACAGATCACATTTATACGTTGGAAACTCACACAAACAGCGCAAACCAGCAACCAAAGATATAAATAAATAATATAAAAGAACACACAATAATAAAATGATTGGGAAGGTCTCTACTCTGCTTCACCCTACTTTGGACCGCGAGGAACGTTACGAACCATCGAAGCCAATCAATTGCCGTGTCAGCGTCACGTGACCTCTTCCGGAAGGGAGAAACGACGAACAGGGCGTCGACAAGTGAATACTGCGTGGATCCATGGTGACGGAAGTTATTTTGACCAACGTCTCGAGCGGGCCCTATACTATTTTTCATACGGGAAATGGCCCCATTCTAATGATGCGATGATCAGTAGAAGGAAGACAACAAAGCAACGGGTGAAAAAAAGTATGCGGACCATGAACATTCAAGAAATGCACCGCTTTATTGCTAACCTGCGTTGCAGGCCTCTTCGAGCGTTGCGGGTCTTTACCTCCGAACACTCGCGCGTGTCAGAAATATGCTGATCCCCGTTGAAATCCCTCGACAGGTTTCTCACAGAACGCCCCTAGTGATTGCTCACATAACGAGCTTACAGCGCAATAAAACTCACGCTTATTTCCATCGTTTTTGTTTATTCCTTTTTTTCACTAAGCGGCAATTGGTTTTCCCCTCAAACCCAGCAAAAACTTTTCCACGAGTAATCTAGCTTTTCTATTCTAGCACTCCTTCTTTTTTTTATAGTAAGCTTTGGATTACGTTGATGTTGTTTGTTTTTTGTTCGGGCTGTATACATCGGGAGGTCTGACTCACCAATGCAAACGCACAAACCCGCCGCCGCGCCAGGAAAACAAATGGAGGTACCACGAACCCTCAAAAGTCGTCGTTTGTGCGCGTCCTATTTTTGGTATACGATTCGAATCTTCGCCCCTCTGTTGTTGGTTTCAACACGCATGAGTGGGTGTGTGTATAACAACGCGCGTTCGGTTAGTGTGTACAATCGCTGTAATCAAGCTATACTCCATTTCACTTGAAGTCCGAGCACATTCGACGGTATGTGATCTAAAGAAGCCCATCAAACAGCGCAGATAAACTCCAAATTACAATGTCCTAGCGCAAAAAAAAACAACCAAAAACTGAATGGTATTTTGCAATTTAATTTGTTCAGAGCGCAGAGTCAGTGGTCCTGAGAAAATGGCATCCAAGATATCCGTCAAATCTTGGATCATTGATAAAAAAAAAAAAAAGGATCTTACCGTTACGCACCGTATATACGAGTATTTGTGCTTCTTAGACGAAGGTGTGTGTTTGTAAGAGTGAAAACTATAAACCATGTAAATTTCATAGTAACTATAATATTGCGCCCTTTACCACGCCACCTTTTGCAGCCGAGGGTTAGGTTGATGATCGGATTAGGATGGGACAAGGACGAGTTTACCAGAGACTAGCTCCAGGAGTTGTGTGCTGTTTCGAAGCAACAATCATTATGAAAAGATTTTGTCGCGGGACAGATTGGGTATTGGCAATGGCAAGGGCGCCAACGCGAAATCCAGCTGAACAAATATTATGGGATACAAGCGCGTTCTTTCGAATCTAGCACACGCTTACATACAGGATTTTTTTTTTAATAGGAAATTGCAAACAAAACTTGGAATTTCAGGAAATTGGGGAATCTAGCAAAAATGGGCTCCAATAAACTCCGTCGGCATGAAATAAACTTCGAAAAACACACAAGTAAGTGTTCGACAAAAAAAAAATATAAACTCCGAAAACACGAAACTCTACTATATGATACATGTGATCCATACTGTATATACATTCAGTTCTCAACCTGCCACAAAAATAAAGGTTTATCCGTTTTTTTTTTCTTCTTTTTCTTATCTACATGTCTCTGTGTCTTGGTACACTGCTGCTTGATGCACCAAATCTTAATACAAGATTTTCCCAACGAAAAACCGCCAATTGGAAATAACTCACTAAATTTTGTAGAAGATGTCTCACTTTTCTCGGATATTACAAAGAAGAAATTAAAAACTTAATCTTATCCTTACTTTTCCGATTCACTTTGTCAATTGTATTAGGTTGCGGCGTACTCGGTTGTCCGCAAGTTTTGTCCAGACATTGTTTCTCGTTTTAAATATCTTTTTTTTTCTTTATCCTTCCCAAGTTAGCTTGGATCTCCTGTGCCTTGCTCATCTTTACTTTTTGTGCAGCGAGCTTTATTTCATTAGTAATTTCTCAGACATATCCCGAAACGATATTCAGGAATCATTAAAACATTTCGAATATACGGAAATAGTGTTGGGTTCGCGTGTCAGAAATACTTAAAAGATACAGCGTTCTTAATACATATAGACGGGGATGGACAAAATATACTTTCAAAAGGCCTCCAAATACAAAATACTTCGACAAAAAGGTATTTAATTACAAATCCAATTACACTTAAGTATTTAAATGCAAGTTACAAAAACAACGAGAGTATTTGATCCTCTTCAAATACTTTTACAAATACATTTTGATTCCATAATCTAAAATCATAAACCTCTTAAACTGAAAAAAAGAAATTTAAGAAAATGTGCTCAAATAAAGCAAACACTTAAAAACAAAGTTGCAGCTCTAAAAATAAAAATGCACTGTACTCCAGGCTGAGTTCTCTTCCCCTCTATTTAATGCTCCTGTAGGCCTTTAGAAACAATTAAATTTAAAAAAGTAAATCAGTAAAACAAAATGTCAGTAATCATTCCTTTCTTTTCCCTTTCATGTTTATAATGACCAAAGCGCGAAAAGATTTATGTTCTTTGCATAGGACGATCCCATCGGGAAAAGTGTCCAATATCGGATTTGATTACGAAGAACAGTGCCCAACGTTCTATTTGGACGGTATTTCAAATATTTTTTTTTTGCAATTATTTATATACAATTAACGCGTTTTGCCACTGCTAGGCTTGCGCCCGCTGCATGAGTGGTAACTTTGGTGCGCCCCCGAGTTTCGCACGAGCTTCAAGTCCTTCTAAAGAGAGCTCATTTAGTGGTTTTCGCTGATGCTCAGCATGTTCCGAATTAAAACCATATGATTATTTTTACTAATGAAAAAGTGAATTAAGGAAGTTTGCACGGTTAATTATCCGACTTGTCGCAAAGGTTAGCCAGCTAACCGCATTAGTGCATCTTTTACAGAGTTTGTGTACTTAATCTGTTCGAATTAATTTGGAACACCCGGTTGGGGAATGAGTGAAAATTGACAAGTGCAGCCGTAGTAATATTGTGAACAAAGAGGGAGAAGGTTATTATTAAATTTATTAAATTAAAGTTAGGGAAAGGGAAAGAGAGCTGGCGAAAAATTGTGTCAGGAGTTTGGGGATTAAACCCGCAACTTTCACCTGTGCGGGGCGACGCCTTCACCGATTACACCATCCCGGCCACTGGTTTCGGCGGACTCAATTTTTGACCAGCTCTCTGTGTACTGTTTAGTTTCGAATTCGCTTAACTGGGTAGACGACAGCCTTTGCTGATTTAAGGCCCGTGCTAGTTCCGAATTGCGGCAGTGACGTGGCACGTCATCTCAGCTTGCAAATGTCGGAAAGGTCCCGTCTTCCAAGATATCTAGGGAACCACCCTAACTTTAATGCCATAAATTCAATAATCACCTTCTCCCCTTTTCGGTCGACGGAGGCTCATTGCGGAGAAGGCGCCGTGTAACCGAGCTTTCGGTTGCACGTCAAAAGATCCCCAGGTGGTCGAAATTAATCCTCAGTTCTCCGCTGGGACGTGCCAGATGCCCGTCGTAGGTTTGGCACGTAAAACCCCCAAATTTGACTTTTTTCACTCTTCGGATATATATATATATATATCAGGGTGTCGAACCGGAACCGAACCGAACCGAAAACCGGAACCGAACCGGTATTTTTTCCGGAACTGAACCCGAACCCGAACCGTTATATTGTTATCGCGATGAACCCGAACCGGAACTGAACCGGAAAAAAATAACGGTTACCGGCTCATGTCAAAACGGTTCAGCCACGCGCTGTTAACAATGAATGTGCTATCAATGCCATTTGTTTTTTAAGTGCCGTCAACTGACACACACCTCGCTTACATATTTTTCTTCTTCACTCAGTCTTAGGAATATAAACGCTGCATCCATGAATCTTGACATAGGAACCAGTATTGCGCTGGTCGCGGCTTGCACGAAAAAAAAAAAAGAATTAGAAAGCTGTGCAAAAAAAAAAAAAATATCCCGTCACGGGATTTTATTTTTCTACAATCTCGTAAATCCTAAATGCTGCTGTGTGCTCATTTGATAACACGTTTCTAGAACGCGCGAGTTCTTGAAGCTTGCTTCCACCGGAATGAGAAAAGAAAAGGCTGTGAAGTTTTATAATAATGCATCTGGTTTCGTATAAGCACTTAGAAGCTAACATATTTGTGAGACAGCGAACTCTTCTATTTTAGTATTTATCCTATTACGTCCTTCTGGCGTTGCGTTCGGTGAAGTGTTTTTCATATTCCGTATCTTGTTTAATGAAAACTTCTTTAAGGGTCTAATTTGAGTTACCGAAGGCTAGCCAAATAAAGAAAGCTGAATTGTCTCCCCACTGTTCCTTCAATTGCTTACACGCCGAGGTGGTGGGATAGTTAGCGAGTTCTACTTGTAAGTAGGTCTGTAAGGAGGTTGCGGATTTTACAGCTACTGCGTCGGACCCAATTAGATGAAGTCCGAATGCGTAAACGTCGGTGAGGTAACCTTTGAGTGCACACAAAGAAACCATTCCTGGTAGAAATTCCTGAGCCTTACACTACGATGTATCCCGTTTCGTATGAGCTGATTTCAGATGTTTTATTTGTGATTTATTTTGATGTTGCAATTTGTCATTTATGATTTCCGAACCGGTTCGCGAACCGGTTCGCGGATCAAATTAATCCAACCGGAACTGAACCGGAACAAAATAAATTTACCTGAACCTGAACCGTAACCGAACCCATATTTTTTTCGGTTCGACAAACTGATATATATATATATATATATATATATATATATATAGTTGTAGCGATTTAATGGTCGTTCATTTACATTAAGATTTTCATCTATGTCAATTATTTCAAATTTTCTTTTCGCAAGGTCACGTAAAATGATTTGCTTCAAGCGTTGAACGTGTACACTTCATCTAACATGTATAGGCACAAATGATGCGTTATATGTAATGTGCTGTCTTCGATAAAAAAGAAAGCATGAAAATTTTAAGGACAGCCGTCCGTTTAGATTCATAAGAAAATATCCGATATTTAAAATCCCACAAGCAAAAAAAAAAAAAAATGATACACATCAGATTAGTTTTCGACTAAAACTAATGTGATGTGTATCATTTTTCTTTTTGTCAGTCTGTCTTCGAATATTCGTATATAAGAGCTTTAGGTCATCAACTTCCATTCAGGTAAACGTGTCGACCAGAGGTATTTTTCGGACACGCCCGAATGCAGCCTCAGTGTCAAATTGCGTTAGCCAGGTTCCGGTTTCGTGTTTATCCTATTGTCAACTTCTGCTAATTCTACCGCACACAGCGGCTACAGAGCAGAAACCTGTCATGGAGATTCGCTCACCAGCGCTCTCTCGAGCGAGTAAGATTTTCACAGCGCCTAATAACGACCTAAGGTCGAAGCCGTGAAAGTAGCTTCAAAAACACGATATTATCGCCAATGGTCGCCGACATATAAGGAGAACGGCAAGGAGGTCTTTCAGCCATCCCGCCCCCAGCGCGTTGTTCGACATAAGACGGCTCGTGATAGTAAACCGAACAGTCAACCCTGCAGCCTCACGAAGAGTTATACTCGCGAGGATAACCAAATACTTGGATAACTTTCCTTGGCAATGCAGTCAAAGATACGGGCATGCGTGACCTCTCCCGTCATAGCGCCGATTAAAGCCACGCGCGCGCTCTCCTCTTCTCCCCGGAAATACCCAAGAAAAGTTGTCCCACACCAAAGTATAGCGTGACGCGACGTATATCATGACGATCTTTAGATCACCCAGGACGGCGTCGACACGATAGCTGGCGATGTTGGCGGGAGAACAACAGTTCTGGCGGTAAAAACAACATAGCGTGCGCGCTAAAAGCGCCGGCCCGTGATAAAATATAAGCGCGCGATATGAGCGCACGCGAAGATGGTCGGTTTCCGGTAAGGCCGTACGCAAATCTCTCAAGGCCCGGCGTCCAAGTATGCGAGTGAAACAATGGCGGCCTGTTTACCTAAACCTCATGCCCCCCTCCTCTCCCACCGCGTAAATCGGGGGGACGGGTGAAACTGCAAGAAGCGAAAGTGTGCAGGCGAGCTGGCTAGGAAACATCATAATCTAAACCCTGCGACACGAACTAATAAATTCACGAACGGGGCGCGTCGTCTTGACAGTTATTTTATTGGTTCGTGTGGTGAAGTCAGAAGAAAACCGTCGCCGCCGCGTGCCTTGTAGAGTTGCCCAAGGGTCCCCGGTTCAAGGTCCCGCAATGAGTGTTCCGGGATCACAGATTTCGGATCAGGGGACCCTGATCCGTGGCCCCGAATCAACCAGGGGCTCCGGATTCAGGGCCCCGATGAGGCTAGGGGACCCGGATTTTCCCCAACTCCGAGAGGAAATCCCAATCCTCGCTTGGAGGATTGTCTCAACATTATTAAAGTTTTTGAGCTATATCCGTTTGTTGACGAGCCTGCGAGAGAAACAGATAGCAGTTCTAGTGTTTTCGATTTGGTACTATGCAATAAAGTAAACACCATTAAGTCTACATGAGTTATACCTGGAATAAGCTACCGTGACGCTGTGGTAACTACTGTGTCATGTTGCAATAACGATCCGTTACCCTGTACGAGAAGAGGGCATAACTACAAAAGAGAAGAATACAAGCATTGGAACTTCTCTTTTTGACGTTCTTCCCAATTTTAAACTTCGAAGGAATTGTAATGACATTGACTACATATTCATGCCATATTTTCAAAAGCAAAATTCACGAGCTGGTTAATGAGTATATTCTGTCGCGTATTACCAGCCCGAGGCGTAAAACAGATAAACCATGGATGTCCAGAGAACTGGGTAGTTTGGCAAAATGCGCAAACAATTCGTCGATGTAGATGGCCATGATTCAGATCCCCTTTCTGTAAATTGTGGTGTCCCGCAAGGAAGTGTCCTTGGTGCGCTACTTGTATCAATTTATATTAGCGATTTAACCTCAAGCGTCGACGAGAGCGTGAGTATATTCGTTCATTTGCTGATAACTGCCTACTGTTCGAGGTCATTAGCTATATTAGGGACAAGGTTGTGCCGAATGAGAGTCTGAATGCAATTTCTAACTGGTGCGATCTCTGAGAAATGAAACTTAATCAAGACAAATCTGTGTTTATCTGTATCACCAACAAAAAGTGCCCCCATGTGTTTGATTACTCTATTGGCAATAGATTCATATCTCAAACAGACAGTTTTAAGTACTTTGGGGGCGTTACGATTACAAACAAGCTCTCTTGGTTTTCACACCTTGAACGAATCTGTGCACCTTCAAGTCGTAAACTAGACCTAGTGAGGCACAATCTTAAATATGTCGCCCCTCATGTCAAACTTCTGGCCTATAACGCACTAAAAAGGTCTCGGTTGGAGTACGTTTGCACTGTATGGGATCCTTTTACGAAGAAAGACATTATGCTTCAGCAGGTCCAGAGACTAGCAGTTCGTTTTATATATATTTGTTATCGCTGGCATGACTGTCCTACCCAGTGTTGGGAAGTACTTTAAGTACATTGTACTTAAAGTACTGCTTCAAGTAGGTTTAGGAAACTTGTACTTTACTTGAAGTACATTCTCTGAGTATGTACTTGAACTTTACCTAAAGTATTTTTTTCTGTTACTTTCCGAGGAAAGTACAATTCCCTACATGAAAATACATTCCCCAAATTTGTTTTGTTAAATTTATATCAAGAAATGATGCTTTGTTAACCCCAAAAAAATACTGGGGGGGGGGGGGGGGGGGGGTATTTTACTTTTGCCAGAAACGTGAGCAGACGACGCATCGCACCATTTGTTCTGGGGGCGGCTTTTCCGTAGCTTTTTGAACTCTCGCTACTTCTCGGTCGGTCAGCGCAAGCGAGTTAGATTAAAATTAGGAGAGCAAAATTAATCATAATGTAGCATCTGAGACTGTGGGGCTGAAAAATCCAATTTTCATGTTGAAGTAAATGACAATAAAGGAGAAAGTCACAATGTTTTGAGACATTCTCTTTCGTCTTTTCCTTCTATTTAAACGTTCCTTAATTTTTTCGCACTCCAATCTCAGGTGTCACATTAGGATTAATTATCACCAGCTCGCTTGCACACTCACTGTTTTTTTGTTTGTTTGTTTTTCATTAAGGAGAGGACACTCTTCTATGAGAGGATTGCTTGCGGAAGCTACGGGGCTGACGTCATGCTGCTCGTCTACAGCCATTGACTCGTCGGAACTTTGAAATGGCTGACCAACTACACGCAATATAAATATCCACACAACCCCAATTATGTTATGCTGACGTTTGCTCTCTCCTAGTGCATTTAACCCCCTTGTCTGCGACAATTCAGTGCATGGGGCACCAAATTCAGAAGAGGGACATCTGAATTTTGCTTCATTCCTGAAAAAAAACTTCCTTGTGTCCACTTGACTTTATCAAATATTCGCCGCTGTTTTTGAAAATAGGTCATGCACCCCTGATTACACCTGGAGAATTCATACAAGTTAAAAATCACTGTATAGAGGAATGAAAGGGCATCACGAAAGATTGTGTTAAAATACTGGTAGTTACCTGAAAGTGCATTGTATTTATAGTACTTTACTTCAAGTACGTTGCACCCAGTGTACTTAGTACTTTACTTAAAGTACATCACGTCTTATTTACATTGTACTTTACTTGAAGTACCTTTTAAATGTACTTTACCCAACACTGGTCCTACCGAATTAATTAGAACTAACAACATGATTCCTCTAGAATCCCGCAGGAAGCTAGCTAGATTAAAATTCATGTTTCAGCTTTGGTACCACAAACTTTACCTTGAGTCTTCATCCTACATTCAGCCATCATCTACTAGACAGATTAGACATGATCATTCACAAAAAATAAGTTCCATATTTGCTCGCACAATTGCTTTTTAAATGCTCCTTTTTCTCTAGAAGTGTAACAGATTGGAACTCTTCGCGTACTTCGAGCAATGTTCTATGATCAATTGAACACCTTTTTGAAGCGTAATTTGTGTTTTATGTGGTTTATGTATTTTTAATCGCCCCTCCTTTTTCTTTGATGTATAACTTCTTTGTATCATGTGAAGAAAAGCAGCATACACTCCTGTATGGGCCGGATCACCGGCCTCCAGTATCTTGTAAAGAAATAAATAAACACATAAGTTAACAAAAACGAGCATATAGCAAATATAAAGCCAGTAACAATAAAACTGCTTACGTTAAACTGAAAAATATTCAAGTTGAGTTCAAGTCTAAGGCTCAACTAGCGCAAAGTAGATACCTTAACTCACTCGACGACCAGATTAAAACGAATCCAAAACAAATATGGAAATGTGTTAAGACAAATCCCAAGGAAACATTGTGAATCCCTCCGCCCATAGTAGAAAGCTCGTTACTTACGGAAGAATGGGCTAAGGCTACCTGCTTTAGTGTCTATTTTCAATCTGTTTTCAATCTAATTTTGACGGAAAAACATTTGTACTTGATTGAGGGTATACGTACGATAAAATGCTAAAGATAATAATCGGCCACAATGACATTCTCAGCCTGTTTAACAACCTTAAATTAGAAAAGAACCCGACCGATATTCTGAACCTAGTGCTCAAATCATGCGGAGACATGATTAGTTGATACCTCTTTATTATTTTTACGCGGTCATTGCACTATATTTTTTTTGCCTCAGGACTGGAAGAATTCAAACGTTGCACCCGTACATAAATCTGGTGCAGGAACAGTCTTCAAAATTATAGACAAATATCGCAAGCTTGTGTTTGTTTTAAGATAATGGAGCGTATTATTTACAGCAATTTGATTTCCCACTTAAATACCACTTGTGTTTTACTCCCTCCCAGCACGGTTTCCGGGTCGGGTTTTTTGTTAAATGAATTTGCGCATGACCTAGCACAGTCGGTGGGCAACTAAAAAACAAGTCGATTGCATTTCTTTTAATCTTTTGATATGGTTCCGCACTGTATTTTATGGAGAAATTAAAGCTGGATGTTGATAGGAACGTGTACTATTGGATTCCAAGTTTCCTGAGCGAGCATAAACAATCTGTTGTTATGAATGGGGTGGAGCTTGCACCGGTAGATGTAACTTCCGGAGTGCCACAGGACTCAGTCGTTGCTCTCGTTAATTTACGTAAATGACATAACCAAAGTCATTGACTCGCACCAGCGGCAATACAATGACGACTGCATTTTTACCGGTAAATCAATTCAGACTCAGGCATACTAGAACTTCGAAGCGAAAACTTCAAAGCGATTCAGGTAAAATTTGTCTGTGGTGTTCACGAAGGAGAATTACTTTGAACGTCTCAAAGTGCTGTCATGTAAGGTTCACAAGAAAGCGTAATTATTATCAGTCAGTTCACACAATGCACGACGAACTTTTACACGTTAAATAAAGAAGCTAAGTTAATTGAAGTACATTTTTCTGGTGATTTAAAATGGTTAACAGGATGTAATTTATGTAACGGGAAAAGCTAGAACCTTGGGTTTTTCTACGGAGAAACTTTTCGAGTACCCAAAAACATACACTTTTTTCTTCCTGTGCGTAAAACTTATCCTTGAATATGCCCCCCCCCCCCCCCCCCGCCCAGTATTGTATGGGATCCCTCTCAACACTGCCTAGCTGATAGACAAAATGGAAATAATCCAAAGCCATGCAGCGAGATTTGTTACGAATTAGTATAGTTTTCAAAATGTTGTCTCCGCAATAATAAATGAGCTGCAATGGAAATCACTTGCTGCTAGGCGTAAGTAAGCATTTGCGTCGAAAATTTATTCTCGAGATTTTTTTATGATTTGGCAAAAATGAAAAACTCGCAATATCTGTTTGAGCCGTTTTGTGTATCGTACAGTGGATAGGTCACGAACTAAAAGTTCGTGGATGCGCATTAAAGTCTGATTTATTCCGTAACCATTTTTTTCCACGAACAATAAAGGAATGGAATAGTTTGCTGAACGAAATTGTCACCTTGGAAAGTACAGATTATTTTTTTTTTTTTTTCTCAACTCCAGCGAGTTATAGTCATCATTTTGCTGTACAGCTTATTAACTGATTCTGTGTAAAAAAACTTGATGCAATCTTTAGCTGGGTTTCTTCTGTTATTCGTGAACGTTATTATAGGCTATATATGTTTTGTTATTATATGTCTGAACGTTATATGTAGGGTTCGGAGTTTTCGGTTTTAACCGATAAAAACCGATAAAAGTACGCCGAATCCAGTTTCGAAAATTCGGTTTTAACCGAAAAAGGTCAGTTTTTAGGTTCGGCATTTTCGATATAAACCGATAAAAACCGATAAAAGTACGTCGAATCTATTTTCTAAAGTTCAGATGTAACTGGAAAAAGGTCACCTTGACCTTCCAGTCGTACCGCAGAGCTATGGCGAAAGAGTGGAACGACAGTGTCTATGGAAACGTGTCCGAATGTATGGGATACACAGATGCCATCAGGACGTTTTGGTTTAATGTGCGCATCATCGGTCACAACGTGAAGCCCGAAATGCCGCATGACTTCGCCATGTACAAGCGTGTTTTCAAACTCGTTGTAAGGAAGACTGACTTGATGCAAGCTCTGCATGTTGTGTTGTGCTTGAAAACGTCGCAACCTCTCTCTTTTGACGGTCACAATTGGTTGATTGGCCGATTTTGACTCAGGCAGCGCTTCATCTTCACAGCCTGCCAGTGTCCAGTGTTAGCGTTGGGAGGGCATTCTCGAAGCTCAGTGTCATTTAACAGCAAAGAAGAAGTGCGGATCAACGAGGAGAACCTGGGAAAGTACATGTGTGTGTACTATAATAAGATCACGTAATCCTGATTTACACGAAAGGAGGTTCCATGCTTTTCGGCATGGGCTTCATATCTGACTTGTTCGTACTTCTGTGTTCTTTTTTTTTTTTTTTTTCTTTTACTGTTGCACACATTTGCCAAATAAAGTGTCCATTTCTTTTTCATTTTATTTGTGCCGTTATTTTTTGAGTGCTCACAAATATCCGAGCTACAATGATCATCTGATCGGGTGTCCGTTGGTGTTTATTTTATATTCACCGAAAAAAGCCGATGAACTTTTGTGAGCATAAATATACGCCGAAAAAAACGAAAATCGAATTTGAAAATAAACACCGAAAAAAGTGCGCCAAATTTTGAAAAAATAGAAACCGAAAACGCGGAATCCTAGTTATATGGTATTATATGGTTGAACATAATATGTATGTGTGTTCCTCTACAGTAATGCCCTTTAGGTAATAAATAAAACAAAATTCAGCGGTTTCATAACAGCGGAAGCCAAGATCACGGCATCAATTGCTTGGAAATATGACCCTATAGTTGATGTCTTTGTAGATATTATGTGACGTTTACAAGATTGGGGAACTGCCGTTAGTACAATAATGAATCGCGCATGAAGCGGACTTTAAGAGATTTGGTAACTTTTACAAAACTTAGATAAACACCGAAATTATATTGAAAAAAAAAAGTTAAATTACTCTTATTTTACCAAGAGAAGAAATAAACTAACTCTTTAAGCAGATGTTGAAGGATACTAAAAAGCCTCGGTCGCCTTTATCGTGGGTTTCCAACAGCGATCTGCGCCGCGCACATTCACATTTCTATATACAATTGGATTCCATCGTTAATCTTATCCCACGCATTACTCTCCTCATCTTCAAAGAGTAAGCAAAACGTCAAACGTCGCATCATCAGAATCAAAATATTTCCGTACCCCCAAAAAGTATAAAGATGATGTTTTCATGCGCTGTTGGATGTAAATTAACCCTCTTTCTCATTAATAACTGGAGCTTTAACTCTGTAGTGTGTACCACCGAAAGAAGAAAACAAGCAGATTTCAGAGCCCATGACCAAGAGACATATAAACCGCGAATCGCCCTTGAATTGGGCTATCTATGTCAAGCCAACAGGTCCTTCTCCGATATCGCGGTTGTTGTGGTCGTTACTTAATTTCCTGCTTTTCAACTGGTCTCACACCTTGGACGCTGGACTCCTGATACTACATAAAGAAGTGCGGCCGAGCAAGAATTTGGTCGGCGGAATCTTGTGAAGGCAGTAAAACTATATACTTTTTGCCGAGTGGGGCGTTTGTCACCTATTAATATATAGTGCGTGTTAATAGTGCTGAGATATAAAACGGAAGATGTTCAGTTCACGAGTCGTGATCCTGCGGGAGTTGTAGGGTGCGCTAATCATTCCCTCGAGATAATTTTCCATGAATAATTGTGGTTTATTGTATGTTGCAGAGAAATGATAAATGTCATAATTGGGTTTCGGGTTGCCTTTGGCGCAAATTTTTTGTTGTCAAAATACGATTGCACTAACGGTCTACTCATATATCACCCTTTCCAGCCCTTAATCGTGGTGTATATTTGTCAAGTGCATACCTTTTCAGGCGACAGTAATTGTATTCCAGTTGAGCTATAGGTTTTAAGCTTAGCACCTGATTGACTTTTATTTAGTCTGAAAATAAATAATTACGATCATAAAAAATTGATGGCTGAGCGAAAACAAGCAGACTAAACATGTTGTAATTTACGAGCATTTGATCGTGTTAAATACTATTTAAACGTTTAATCTGAACTGTGCACGCGTCCAGCTACAGCAATTCATACGCTTATAAGTTATGACTTGTAACTGGGCCACACTCGATTACAGTCACTGTAGTCACAAACATCTTAAGAAACGCCCGGTATGGGGCGAATCTCGAGTATCCTTTTACCACTCCGCAACCAATCAGATTGCTGTATTAGACGATAAGAACACCTGACGACCAATCACGAAGTGAGCAGCGTGTTCCTATATTAAGCCGCTCCCTGCGGTTCTATAGAGGGGTCAGCGACTTCAGAGGACAATATTTCACGGAATGAGAGAATGTGTTTTAAGTGTCCATGATTCACCGTACTCGTGTCACTGTCTTATGAACATAACCGAATCACGGGATGTTCGTGTATCCGGCGCATGCGCAGAAGAAGTGAGCAGACAAACAAAGAGGCTGTTTTGTGTCGTACGCTTTTAAATAAACAATCGGAAACACAGACTGTTACAATTCAGTGACAGATTTCTTAACACGACGTCTAAGTTCGAATTGTAGCTTCACGCAGGCCCGACCAGAAGTGCATGAACCGCGAAATAGAGACTCATTGCTAAATCGGCGATTAACAGGATTTTTTTTCTCTCTCTTTCTTTTCACGTAGGCGAAACAAGCAAACTAACAAACATAGGAACAATTGGCACAACGTCCCGGCAACACTCCGACACATCCTTTCAATTCATTTCTGATACGACCTGCCAAAAAGAAACAATATGGATGCAATAAAATAATACTATAAATAAAATAATCGCGCCACAAGAACGTGTATGGCACTGGCTAGTTTTATTATGGTCCTCAATTTGGGCCGAGAAAGTGCACGCGATCAGATCAGTCATGCAAGGTCTCTTACGACCCCGGTGAAGAGAATTGCGCGTGCCAGCCGCGCCGCTGGGTGTGCCATTTAGTAGCTATAATGTTAAAAAAGTACATGAGCCTTTCCACTGGCTAAACATTCTCCGAAACTATATGACTGTTGTATCTAAAGACCGATCGTACCATCAGAGAGATTCAGTGACCATGCATCGGGCGAAGAAAAACAACTCAAGACTTAAGTTAACAAAAAGTAAACTTCATCAAGTGTCCAGGTAATTTACATGAGTGTCGAGGTCTCAAGAGTTTGGAATTGACCACATGCCTCTGAAATAAACTCCACATTCGGAACCAAAGTTGGCATCTGACTGCATATACCCTAAGCATAGATGATGCTGCAGTAAGCATGGACCACATGCGCTGCGGGCGGAGGATGACAGACACCACTGATCGATGTCGCCATGTCCAGGCGCAGATATCACCCGCGGTTCAGGATGAACACTTACTCTTCAGATCTTCCATGGAACGTATGGACGCACGGCGTTCAAGAGATGTCCTTTGGAACGACCCCGGTTGACTGTCGTCATCACGATCTAAGCTGCATACTTGTCCGTCAAATGGCACACTGTCATGTCGCTCCAGTACCTCCGCAATGTTATGTGTCACCAAGCGACGTTCAATGGCCAGGAACAAGTCATCGAGGAGGGGCCATGATGATTACACACCGGTGTCACTACCTTGGTAACCGTCGTTGCTCGAGCGATCCGCGCAGCGGGGCAAGTCATGCCATCAAAAGAAGTCCACGCTTATGAGGACACCCTTTGAGACACTACCTTGCTTGTCGATGACTCGCTTGTTGGTCGACGTCCGCGGAGTCGGTTCTGCCATCTTGGACCTTCAACGATGCCATCAGGACGTGCAACTCGCAATCATCATCATCATTGTCATCATCGTGGAGGCCATGGCTGTTGAAGACAAGGTCTGCAGAAGCCTGCGAGGACGCCAGCGTCCTGAAGCCGTTGCTGTTGCTGCTGCTGTTGAGCGTTCAGCTTGTCTCCGATTATGCTGTCAATACTGAAGCTGGTCGGAGTCAGCGGGGACTTCCGGCGTTCTGCAAGCACCAACGGCGGTGGCACTGCAGGCGGTACCATGGGCGGCAGGACGTGGAGTGCCGGGTGCAGCGGTAGTGGCAGGAACTGTTGATGTTGCTGGTACGGCAGCGGGGGCACCAGCCCGGCCGCCGGGAACAACGGATGGTGTCTCAGCAAGTCCCCGAAGAAAAAGCCGTCGGCGACGGGGTCAGGTGGCGTCCGCTTATATCTTTTCCGCCGCCGCAAGAAGCTCCCGTTGTCGAACATGTCCTCACTCGCCGGGTCCAGGGTCCAGTAGTTCCCCTTGCCGGGGTTGCCAGGCTCCCGCGGAATCTTCACGAAGCAGTCGTTGAGAGACAGGTTGTGCCGGATGGAGTTCTGCCACATTGGGTACTTGTCCCGGTAGAAAGGAAAACGGTTCCGGATAAACTCGCAAATGCCAGACAACGTCAACCGCTTCTCCGGACTCTGAAGAATCGCCATGGTGATGAGCGCGATGTAGGAGTACGGCGGCTTCACCGGGGGTGTCTTGCCGTCTACACTGCCCCCGTTCGCGGTGCTCTTGCCTGACGACTGGCTCTCCTTGGGCCTCGACTTACCCGACGACGAAGACTTGGACTTGGACCTCCCGGGCTCCTGGTAGGTCCTGGCGTTCTGCTGCGAATGCGACACGTCTTCGTGGCGGTCGTACGACGCCAGCGTGGGGGCGCCGTTTGCGCCACGCTGCTGCTGTCTCACGGGCCCTCCGGTGAAGCCCTGGACTGGGCTGACGTAGCGGGGGGCACCGCCAGCCACGGCGGCCCGGCAGCTCTGCAGGCTGAGTTCGACGGCGTCACGCATCGGATTCAAGTCCGCCGCGCAAGGGTCGACGTGGTCGTCGTCGTCGCCGTCGCACGACGTATCCGTGCTCCGGGGTTTTGGGACTCTCCGCTCGACGTTTTGGGGTGTTCTCCAGCGGCGCGTGTGTGTTGTTGGAGTGGGGGACGAACGCTTGGCGGCTCGCCGGAAGCAGGGAGTGTGGGGGGGTGGTAGGTGGGACTCGTGGAAGGTCCCGCCTCTCGGTTCCGTCCCCCTTCGGGCCTTCGGCGGCGACGGGCCACCGACGGAGGCGGGGTTCTTGCGGTGGGAATAATAATAATGGCAGCGGCACGGCGCGGCGCTCTTTCAACGTTTCGTTTGCTTTTTTATCGCGTCCGGGCGTTTATTATCGTTTTCGAGCGATTTGCTTCTTTTCGGCGGAGATATATACGCTTGTGTGCACGGTCCTGAGGTCTGTTCCTTGTTGAAAAGAGAGAGAGGGGGGGGGGGGAGAAGGAAAGGGAAAAGGGGGAGGGGGGGTGACAAGTGGGGATGAGGAAGGGAGCACGAAGGGAAAGAAAGCGTGTTCTCTCAGACTGCTGCGCGGCGTTGCATCGAGCCAAGAGCTTTCGGTTCGGTTTCGTTTCTGGGGCATCTTTCCCGTCTCCGCCATTTTTTTCTCCTTGTTCTTAGTATTTTACTTTGCCAAGGTGAAGTGTTCTTGCATCCTCACATAAGCACAAGAGAGAAAGGGCTGTATCTTGACAAGAAAGAAGTTATCCATATAGCTTCCCTTGCGGACGAGGTATATACTTTGCCCAGGGATCTTCGATTGTAAGGAGGGTAAGGAAAGGAGGAAAGATTTGGAAAGGACGCTTCGAAAGAGCGTGTCAAGTGAAAGAAAAGAGCGAAGTGTATGTGCTTGCCGGAATCACTAACATGCCAGTTCTGTGGTGCTATGTTGTTAGTCCGAAACGTTCAGGTATTGTACGTTGGCACTAAACCATCCTCAGTGGAAAAAAATTAAAAAAAAATGTTTGGGTCTGTCATTTTTAAAATATTCTTAAGGGGCGTCGGGAGGCCTAGGAAAGTGTTTCTTTGTAACATTTTTTTTTTAAACTGACAAAAAAAAAGGATTTCTTTCTGCCTAATATTTGACAGGTTGTTTGTTATGCACACGAGTCGAAAAGTGCATTGTCATTTTTTTTCTCTCTCCCAGTATTGGAAAAAGACGTTTGCGACGAATATAGCTGATCCGAGGTGTGATATAGCGAAGGACCTTGTTGTTGAACCTTTGTAGAAAGCGACGCCAGCTGTTTCGGATGCTTGGGGCTTTGTCGCTGCATCCGTACTCTTATCGTCGAGGTTCTCCCTGGTCCTCGCCAATGTCAAACACATCTCAGGTACAATGCACGTCGCAGAAGCTTAAAATAAATTTATTAGGATCGAGGACCTGATCCTATACCGATATGTAAGTTAAAGGTGCATGTATGCAGTTCATTTCAAATGCCTAAAAAATATACGTGATTTAAAAATTAAAAAGAAGCGGAAGGAAAGACGTGCGTATATGTTCGCAAACATCGACTTCTCTCCCTGCTTGTAATATTTTTTTTATTAATATTATTATTAATGCGCAGCAACATAATCCAAGTTTCGACACTTTTTTTTTTTTTTTTTTGCATTTGCATTAGGCAGGGCCGGGTGGCAGTACCCGAAATGCGAAGCCCTTTATACTGCCCAATATGTGCTAGTTAAGAAAATACATGGTGCTTTATACACTAGACATTAAATATGTGGATCGCTTATACGTATTTTATGATGTAAAGCATCTTGTATGAAAATACCGTGTTATAAGTACTACAAGAATTTGGATGTATGACACAAATAGTACTTTAAATATAGTGTATTTTATATAAGTATATACTTTAATGGAAACAGATTTTAAATTACAGCGTATTTTAAATACTGTTTCTGTGATACAACCGGTGTTCATCTTTAAGTGTTTTATGTATGGGACATGTTAGTAATACTCTAATCACATTGATTCGGGCACTAGAATAATACTCTCAATAATGAAATTTGAATACTGCACTAATGCTAAAATTGCGAAATTTCAGTGCTATAGTAATACTCTTAAGAGAGGAATTTAAATAGGTACTACAGGAATACTTTAAGTAAAAGCATTTCGTACTACAGTATTGATATTCTAACAGTTATATCCTCACGACATCGGACTTAAAATGTCGAATGACGCTCCACATTGTGGATTTATCAAACTCATGTCTACATCTTTTTGCTGCGTAAAGCAGCACGATATGTATCAACATGAAAGGGAAGGATGCCCACTACGTAGACATTGAAATGAGTCAGGGTTTTCTTAAATCATGAACGTAGATATGTTTGCTATGAGACGCAGCACAATGTGTCCGATCCACGGTCCGCCACTCTCTAGTTTCCGTTCTATCGTAGAACAAAATAAAAAGAAACAAGTATACGTGTCCTGTGTCCACGTCTTGATTTCGAAGAGATAATATGCTATAATGCTGTATCGATATATCTGAACGGAAAGTGCAGGATTCATGGATTTTGGAAGACGAAGCAACTCAAGATAAAAACAAACGATGTTGATTTTTTTTTTTTTTTATGAGGGAAAAGGGAGGGGGGGGGGGGGGGTTGTAGAAGGGTGTGTGCTTCTTGCTTAGCAATCATCGCCAGAAGTTGTTAGTTTGACGAATGGATCTGGCCCGTGGAGATTTTATTTGCCCAAACATACAAGTGTAGACACTGGCACACTGGTGACATCTACACTGATGGAAGCGGCTTTTGACCTTTTGTAGCAGGTTTTTTGTGAGCAGGCGAAATATTGCTTTGGAGCAGCCAACTGAAGCTTTTTGAGCAGATGCCAACATCTGTTGGCACATATCACTTGAAAACTAGAAAAAAAAAGTGATTGCAACGTTACATGAATTCATTTTTGATAATGATTGGGGTTCCTTTTTGATACTGGAGCATATATTACTTATTACCTTTTTCAATAAAAATAAATGTGGCGCACAAGGAACACAAAGCCTTCTTCTTAAAAATAAGGCTCCGGTGAAAGTAGTTCTCATTTACGAAGGGCACTAAAAATGGACGATACATGATTTATAGTGCAACGCTTCGATCGGGATAAAGCGTATCTCCCCTCCCACTTTTACACCCGGTAATTTATTTAGCCTCTATCTGTAATTGTTTTAAAATGCCAACCAAAACCAGCATATTGGCTAACACGTCTATAATAAAAAAAAAATCGAGGCAGTTGATCGATTAACTTACCGATTAATCGTTGAATGTTTTGGTCTCGATTCATTCTTTTAACCGCTGAAATTTGGACGAACCAAGAAAAGACAAAAAAGATGCGCTCTCACCACGCAGACGTCGACGGATATACCTGTTCTTACAATTTTAAGCTAAGGTAAAACTGTACGGGCGAGATATGCAACCCCAGACGAGTGCAGAAGCAATTACACTTGGCTCGGCCACTTAAACGCCTTTCGAGTGTCCGTTTAGCGGAGCAGAGCTGATTGTGAACAATGCAAGGAGTCAACTTTTGCCCGAGAATATCAACGAACCTCTTCGCATCGTGCAGCTGAACTAAGAATCTGTGAGTGTCTTTGAACTGCTTTCAACAGAACACATCGGGGTTAATTCATATTTGAAATTGTATATTGCACCGTTTGTCACATTTCAGCAAAAAAAAAAAAAAAAAGGAATGCATTGGAATGAACGAGACTGCTTAATCGATGAATCAATCGATTAAAGGCTGACGACTAATCGGAAAAACGTTTTTAATCGACGCCTATAGTTCCTAAATGTTCTACGAACCTACCAAACTCAAAGCTTTAATATTATAAACTGCAAAAATAACCACCCACAAACAGTACGGAAACGTACACTTGTATACTCTAAAGGTGGCACAGCTCTTTAGCGACGTTTGAACCAGAGCGAAGTCAAAGTTCGCTGCTTTCGATCGACAGCTGCACGAAAACTACCTTAACTACCGTATTTATTCAAATATAGACACGCATTTCTTCTTTTTTTTTTTTGGTGCAATTTTTTTTTTTTTTTTTAATTTAGAGATTAATTTATCATCAAGACCAAAGAAAGTAGACCTGGGGAATAGTACTGATTATAATTTCCGAGCCTTTTTGCGCTAACCCGGGCGCTCCCCCGTATCAGCCGCTGCTCCTAACACTCCGATGCAAAGCGGTGAAGCTCGACGTACCCGCGCTGCAGGTGAGTGTCGGCACGGCGGTACGCGGTAGGGCCGACGCTCGCTTATATCGCTCGATTATCACCGTCGGCCCTACCGCGTACCGCCGTGCCGACACTCATAATCGAGCGATCTCATCAGCCGGAGTACAAGACCCTGGTTCCGTCTTATCACATAGCCCCGATCCTACTATTTTGCAATCGTTTTCTCGCGACTTTCAGTTCCTGACGTCGTCAACATCGTCTGGAAATTGAGACGGTGTCGGCGACGAACCCCCCGCCCCCCCCCCCCCCCCCCCTTCCCCCGAGCGCATCGTCCGCCCAGCGCGGTTGGCGAGCAGTCTCAATACTTCGCTTCGCCTTGACTCAAAGCGCAGTCGACGCTGCGAGTCAATGGGACCAACAAAACAGCGTCAAAGCGCGACGCAAACATGAAACAAACTATGTGCAGTGAGTAGAGACGCTGCAAAATACATATACTTGTGTCATTTTCAGTTCCTCCTATACACTTCTCTGAATGTTAAAATCGACCAGATAGAAAATATTGCATTTCATTTATGACGTGACACATGGAACGGCAAATCACTATAGAAAAAAGGTGTTGCAGTCCTTGCGAGAACAAGTGTACGTATCTATCTGCGAGACGTTTAGAACATTGTCGAAAGATTTCTTTAAGCCAATAGTTAAAGAATTATGCCAGAAAAGAAGGAAATAAAGGGAAATGTTAAGTGTACCACGGAAACCCGAGAGATGACGCCAGTATAGTGTCTCGTGATAAGAGATCTCGAGAGTTTTTAAGGGACTCCAGTAAGCGGTCGCATGTGTGTGAATCAGCCTTAAGGGGCGAATTTTAGAGCTACCACAAGTAACAATATTTTCGGAATCACCGGCCCTTTCCCTTTCCGGTATGCTCATTGAGTATCACAAAATAAAGAATAATATATTGCGAAATCTGCGAGTGAAAATGATGCCAAAAACCAGCATTCAAATATACCCTCGGTTTTCGGTGCCGCGACGTCAGGGGAAGGGTGGCTCGCGGATCCAGCGGGCAGTCTAAAAAAGGGACTACATGTGCTGAACATTTGTTTCCTCCTCCTCTGCGGGTTCTGGAGCGAGCTTCCAATTCATTCATTTGACATCGTGAAATTGCTTGTAATAAATTGGGAATACATTCTCCGGTTCAAAGAGTGAACCCCTGCCTTCCACTGACGTCACTGTTTTGTTGTCATCGTCATCAGTGACGATGACGTCATCGTGGGGTCACGTGACCTCACGGGAGTCACATGACTTCGGGGGGAGGTCACGTGACCTCGAGGGGTCACGTGACCTTGGGAGGGGTCACATGACCTGGGGGTCACCTGACCTTGGGGTGACCTTGGTTACGCCGACGGCGACGGCGACGCAGCACAAGCCGGAAACGGGCGCCTAAGAGCTGCGCTCTAAAAACTCCGGAGCCGTTTAGTGGCGAGAAAGGGGGTCGAGGTGGAGAAGGAAACGGGAGGATACAGCAGTCGTGGCCACGGTTCCCTTTGCAAGTTCGAAAAGCGAAAACAACTTTCAAAAGTCAAAGATCTGAAACTGGGGTGTGCGCCGACTCGTGCTAGTGACGTCACACAAAAGGGGCCGGGGCCGTGCGGGTATCTGTAGGCTTCCTAAAGATATTAATAACAATTTCTATTTGCAAACCAACGTTGGCCCGGGTGGATCAGTGACCGAGTGCGTTAAGGCACCGAAGGTCCACAGCTCTAAGCACGTGGTGCAAAAGGTGTCGCTGCAGAATCGCAGGAATCCTGGTTTCAATCCCCACTCCTGCCGGTTTCGATCTGAACGAGCATCGAATACCGCGGCGTGCGGTCGCGTGTATCACTATGCGGGGTTTGCGTTCAAGAGCCACGGCTTGCTGTTGAATTGCACCAACCAAATTTCTCATCTACAACTGAGACATCAGACGCTCACTGAGGCTCAGAAACTTCCGGCTTGTCTGTACTGACAAAACCTGGCAGATCGCCACTACACGCGGCCACCGAAAGTGAAAAAGTAGAGCGGAAGACAACGGATGAGAGGAGAGGCATGTAACGGGCGCCCCGCTGCGGCGAGACGCCGAAACACACTTGTCCCGAGCGATGGAATGTCCGCTCATGCTCCTCGCGTTCCTCGCGCTACCGCTTCTTTTCTCGTTGGGTTTGAACATGGCCATGATCTAGGAGGCCATGGTTTGAAAACCATGTTTCGGGTCCTTGCCACTGCAAAAGCAGTGCGCTCCCAGAGAAATGCTCTCTGCTGCCAGATCCCCGCGCTCCAAATCTACGACCGGGCACTCTAAGGCTTCGTCGTCGAGCTGCCAGGCTTTGTGAGTATAGAGGAGGCCATGGTACAACTCAATAATTAATAATTGTTACTGCTTGGCATTCAAGGCTAAAAAGAAAAAAAAAAAAAAAGAAATGCGAGAGCCCGAACGTTTGTGCACCTGCTAGCCAGATAGTCACTGGCTCTTGGGGAGGTAATAGCGCCATTATTGCCTTCCCTGCCTGCTACCAGGACACAAAACGACACTAACATACAGACGAACAAAGCACGCAAGGTGATTGGCTGATCGGTCCCGGTTGCCATGGCAACCGCCATTTCGATCCACTCAAATCTTCGAATGATCGAAAGGGTCGTTGTGATCCAGTCGCACCAAGATGGCCATGGAATGCCATCGTACTGGAAGTGTTCCTCGCCAATATAAGCATTTTCAAAACGATAGCTTTAAGGAGCTCGTGTCGCAGAAAAGCCAACGTCGGTGGCATGGCGCGAAAATCCTGATAGGTCGATAGGGCCGTGATGTCACGGCCACGTGACCTTTCGGGGAAATTTCGAACAACCAGCAACGCTCGCGTGCAACGTGACGTTACGCGTCGAATGAAAGTGATTAAAAACATGACATGTAATGCGAATTAAAGGTTGCCGCATGTCTCAATTAATTTCACTTTAGGAAGTAATTCATTTGCCTTAAAGAAACAATTGGAAAATTTTAGGTGGTATTGGTATCCAGGACCCTTCGGTTGCGAGTCAGACACGATACTGACTGTACTCCGTTTCACCTTCTGTTGTACCGCAGCGAAGGCTACACTCTAAGCCCGGTCCCACTTAGTAAGAGGGACATTTCTTCGATTTTTTCCCACTTAACTTTAAGGGGGGCGACAGACCTCTTAATATTACATGGAGATGCTCCCTCTTAATTAAGTGAGACACAACCCCTCTTAAAGTAAGCGAGGCGGCGTCTCCCTTAAATTTGAGGTCAGAGTCTCTTAATTAAGAGGGACAGTTTTTAGATATTTTCTTCCTTAAATTCGGAGGGACGGTGGCCCGCTTAAAATGCAGGGGCATAGTCCCCCTTAAGTCGGGGTCACGCTGCTTATACTTCATACAAAATACATTCTGCAGACATGTTCCGAAACGAGTCGCCTCGACATCCGCGCTTCGTACGCCACGAGGTAACCAATCAAGAGGTTACTTTGTCACGTGGCATACAAAGCACGAATGTCGCGGTGACTCGCATTGGAACATGTCTGCAGAATGTATTTTGTATGATGTATAAGCAGCGTGACCCCGGCTTTAAGTTACCTCTGTTATTGTATCGTACAATTTCTGCTCCTTCGTGTTTTGAGTGTCAGGTGACATGCTGCACTGCACTTCTCGCACTTTTGCTATGGTTTAACCAAAGTTATTCTGTGCTGCGTAGCAGAATTGAAATTTGATCTGTATATCTTGTTTGATAAACGGAATCAATGTGTTAAAGAAAACAGTAACAATCTTTAAGAGTAAACACTGTTTTATTTGCCATGACACAAGAAAATATTTTGATATGTCTTCATCAAAATAATAATTCTATAACGATGTTCTGGTAGCTTTTACGAATAAAAAAAGACTTAGGACGACGCCAGAAATCGGCGTTTCTTGGAAGCTATCACACAAAAAATTTCGTGCTGCAGTGTGACTCATTTTGCCTATCATAAACAACAACAATGCAATCGTGCTGAAAAAAAAAAAAAAAACTTTTTTTAGCGGATAACACAAAAAAAAAGTACATTCTAAAAAAAAAAAGCCCGTGCGTCTACTTTCCCGCACAACACTTGGAAAGACAATCACCATAACTCTCGGAGGCAGCTCAGCGAATGTAGATGCCGAAACATATGATTATACCAAAAAAAATGAGTTGCGACATTAAGCACAACAAGCGTGATGTTTTGCATTGGTTAATGTCACAACTCGGACTGGCTTTTTTGGTCTAATCTTATGTTTCGGCATCGTGATTCGCTGAGCTGCTTCCGTGAGTTACGGTGATTGACTTTCCAAGTGCTGGCTCGGGAAAGTAGATTCCTGTGCTTTTTTTTTAGAGCGTAGTTACCCACTTCATAGCATTAAAAACTAATTATTCGGCGTCTCTTGCCATCAGCAGAAGCTCAAAATTTCTGTTGTTTTTGAACGGCCATAAGCGATTTTATGAGCTTCTCCGACATAAACTGAATCGAAACACTTTATTTTCAACGAGCAGACCCTAGAGGAGTCCAAGGGTTTGTCCACATGCCACGGGGTAGGAAAGTCCCGTTATGTAATACACCCATAAGCACATGACTAGTGCCCCCTCCACAGTCGTGCTAGCGGTGAGTTTCACTGACCAGTTCCCAGAAACGATCCCTTTCTCCGAACCGAAGAAAGTCTTGGGTCTTGGAACTTTTTCGTCAGGGGTAAAATCGTCCTGCAAGCAGCAATTCTTTAAAAAAAAAAAAATTGCGTCAGCGTCAAACTTAGATTTCTATTTTTGCATTCGCTTTTTCACATACCATAGGTGATGAAAGAACTTCTGGCCAATCGAGACCGGAGGATGGTCTTCAAAGTCAAATTTTGGGTTTTTACGTGCCAAACCTACGACGGGCATCTGGCACGCCCCAGCGGAGGACTGAGGATTAATTTCGACCACCTGGGGATCTTTTGACGTGCAATCGAAAGCTCGGTTACACGGCGCCTTCTCCGCAATAAGCCTCCGTCATATTGCGGGCACCTCGGTCGGGATTCGAACCCGCCACCTGGGGATCCGTAGGCCGGCGCTCTCGCCTCGGAGCCACCGAGGCGGCTAGGATGGTCTTCATGTTCAAGAATGTTGTTGGGTTGTCTCCGCAGAAGGCCCCTTTTACCTCCTCCAGGTTTCCCAGCATGGTGACGATCGTGTTATGGAACCGAAGTTGTGCATCCACCTTTAGCTGAATGAAAGACCATATTGTTTTCCTTTAAATACAGAGGGTGGGAATTAGAATAAAGGTAATGAAGCGCTTTCACCTGTTATCAAGCAGGCGATAGGAAACAAATGCGAAAATAAAGTGCAAACGGTTCAAAGATTCGGAACCTAATCTGTATGCGATGAAATAGCGAGTGACATTAGCTTATGACGCAACTTCTGCTACTATTAATTTTTGGTACGAGAATAGACTGCAGTTTTAATTAATTTACGAGAATCAATTGTTTCTGTATTACCAAGACAAAACGAAAACGCATTTAGTAGTAGATGAACTTTAGAAGCCCCATGTGCTTTGGAAAGCATGGATTGCATTTGCGGCTCGAAGCTGCAGAAGTGATCTAGCGCATGTTTTAGAAAGCAACATAATCAAATAAAAAATTACATTTCTGTAAATATTTCGCCGCAAGCCATTCATTTTTTTTTTTTTTTTTTTTCAGAAGCAGTGCATATGCCAACGGAATGTAAATAGAGCCTACCTACATATCGGAATACAAAAAGTTAATAATTACCGAGTTCGTTGTGAACCGTGTGCGGGTGGCCGCAGTATAGGCTCACCACTCAGGGTGGTGCGTTCCACCGTGCAGAGGGTCCCGGTAGAGCTCTTTACACGAGCAATCCGAGCGGAACCCCCGCCTGATTCCCTTCATGTCAACGTTCGTTGCCATTGCCTCACTCTGAAAACAAGATTGTTAATAACGGTCAGTCATTTAACGCCCACAGTCAACGCACCAGCCCTAAAGCGCATAAGAAAGAAAAAAAAAAAAAAAGCAAACTTCTGTTTATATATTTTTCGCGGATGCACGACACAGAAAAAAAATATTCAGCCAGCTACAGAAAACAAAGAGCATTAATAAACATCATAAATAGCATCTCCAAAAACAAAAAGTGGTCGGCGCCCAAAAAAAAAAAAAAAAAAAAAAGCCGGTAGCTGTGCCGGCACGACCGTCAAAATATAACGAACATAACAGTACGCCAAAGGAATACAAAAAAAAAAAATGTACTCCCTGGCCGCCGCTACACCCTTCCCCCAGACGCCGCGACGCCGACGCAACGCGAACACGCGAAGAAAAAAAAACCTTTATTTCTTCTTTTTGTTTTGTGCTCGTCCAATCCCCCTGCCCTTTTCACAAACACACATTATGGGTTTTTACTCGCCGCCCACTTGAAAAAAAAATGTTCATAATCACTGCAACGCTAACGATGTCTACAACATAACGTTGCAGTGTAAATTGCTGTAATGAATTGTGAAGGCAAACAAACGCAAAATCGCCAACATAGTTTCTGTCAATCAACGCTCTCGGGCGGTCAACCTCAAGCATTTAGAGTGCACACCGAGAAAGAAATCGGCGAGCCAAGCTTACAAACACTGACTGCCCCAGCTAGGGTGCCTTTATGTTGGCTTTGCCTTAGGGAGGGTGATGCCATCCTTTGTAGTACTCGATGCCGACAGTGTACGCTCACGGATAAAATACCAGGAAATTGCCGGTAATAAAATGCCGGCGTAGCACTGCGTAAGTTAGCAGCTCGAGCTGGGAGAAGAACGATCGCGCGTTCGAAATTGAAAAGTAGACAAAAGCGTCGGACAGAAAATGGTCTGATATCACCAGCTTAAGACAGACGCGTACACATTGGGACACCCTAACCCGCTAAAAGTGTTTTGTGCGAAAGACAGCCCTGCGGCTCACGGCAGGGCAAACGATTAGCGACGCTTTGTCCTAGCTGAACGAGCAGATCCAGGAAGCGACCGCGTCCGCGGACTACAGCTGAACACTCTCACTCTACATGCAAAGCTCGTGCATCTCACAGCCAGCGTGAAAATATTGATGGCTCGTTATTCCCACCCGCAATGCACCCAAAACAAAAGCGCCAATATGACAGGATTACTCACCCGAAGGAAGTCAAACGAGCAGCATGACGCTTGCGACTCTCCGGCAACGACCGTTTCCAGCTCTCCGTGAATTGGCGCGAAGCCTTAGCACCGTCTGAACTCTTTGCCGTGGATTAGTGCGCCTGCCCCCCTACTCCTGACCGAACTACATTGGTCCAGTTAAGAGGGACCGGTCCCCTCTTAATATGAAGGGACGCGCGTGAATCTTTTTGTTTGTCTTTCCTGTTCAGAGGGACTAACGAAACGGTTTCCTTGGTCTCTCTTAATATGTTGGTGTCCCTCTAGATGTTGCTATTTTATTTTTCAATTTCCCTCTTAAAAAGGGCTGTCCCCCTGAAAGCATTGTTGTCCCCTCTAAAATCAGAGGGACAGCGTTTTTTATGAGGGACCGGTTTTAGAGTGTAGAAGCGGGAGCTCATAGCGGTGGCAGCTGCCCTTGTTGCGCGAGAGCTTGTGCCGCCGAGATGTGCCCTAGAGCAAGGAGCTCGCGCTTGTAGCCTTTCCTGCGGTACAATACAAGATGAAACAGAGTACATGTCCGTCGCACTTCCTGCTCACTGGCAGGAAGAGCACGAGAAGCGAATCAGAAGGGATGCGAACGAGGCCCGATAAAGCTATCGCGTTTCACTCTTATGGGCAAAACTTAAGCGTCCTCAAAAAAAAAAAAAAAAAACATTTTTTTGCACATGCGCAACTTGGATCTACCCGTGTTCAAGTGTGCTTGCTTACGCGCATAACAGAGATCAAAGGAGGGCAGAGTTTTTTTGTCCGGCACACCCTCAGTCGCCAGCATGCGGAGCCGACAAGAGGCCACCCCGGGGCGAAAGGTTATCCCCGCTAAACTGTTCCCCATTACGCGCCGCTACACACGGACCCAACCTCGCGTGGGAACCGCGTTTCGAGCCCGCGTAAACACATAGTACGCCTATATACCACCCAGGCTCACAAACGACGCCGCCCATGCAAACTCGTGAATGAAACGCCGCGCCAGTGGCCACTCGCGCCCCGTTCAAGACAGCTCGTGCGCAGGCCGTCAAGCCTCTACAAAAGCTCTATAGAAGGTCTATAGACTCGCCCCCCTTCAGCGTGACCGTCGATTATAGACCTCCGTATATATAGGTACAGTATATAATACTCCCCAAAAGAGGGGACCACCGCCGCCGCCGCCGGCATGCCACGTATATAGCCTCTCTATATACCACGACCCTAAAGAGTCGTCACAGAATGAAGTTTTCCTTTAGTGACGCTGAGACCGTTTAGGCTTTGTGTGACATTTGTATAAACTGGCCGTAGGTCGATCGCCTTTGTGGCCGGTGGTCTTTGCCGAGTGTTAAACCCCTTTTGGAACCGGGTCCCCCACCTCTGCCAAAAAAAAGAAAGAAAAGAACTGTCTTCGTCTTTTCTCTTCTCTGATATATTGTACGAGTTTGGAGGATGTATTGGAGAGCGTGGATGATTTGGGGAAGGGGGGGGGGGGGGGGGGGGAGGCTATGTAGAACGTGACCATGCTGATTTGTAAACATGAACTGGTGGAGGTGCGGGGTATAGCGGGGGCTGGAATTACATGCCGGGACCAGAAGGAGTTGGGCAGTTTAGAAGGGAGGGGATTGCTCGGGTCTTTTGTCAACCAATTTGGGGATCGGCAGAAGGGTGGAAGGAAGATATTTAGAGTTGGAGAAGTTCGAAGTATGAATGAACGTACACCGGGTGGATGGAGGGGGAGAGGTGAGGGAGGGGGAGTGGAGGTGGAGGAGCAAGTGGGGTCGGTAAACTGTTTGCCGCCGGAGGTCGTGGGTGGTTCTGCCGTATATATATGAATACAGGGTTTTCGTTTTGATCTCTAGGCTAGAAGGCTGTCATCAGAAATACTCCATAGGAAAAGAGCGGGCATCATTCGAACCCCGACCAAGGATCCCCTAGCGTCAAACAGATTATTTTCTCAGTGGTTAAAAAGCGCAACAGGACCACGGACAGAAAAGAAGACGCAGACACAGCGCTACTTACAACTGAACTTTATTTTCGTCGTCACTCAATTTACTATATTATATACCGGCGCCAACAGAAAACAACTTAAGAAAGATATACAAATACACAGTGTTAGAAGGCTAAAATTGTGACATCACTCGTCTCACCATCTCAGACTGGTCATCCCTGGTTGAGGAACAGTGCTCAATTCTTTCTCCGACAAAGATGCGGAGGGTGCGCTAACACACTTCAACCCCAATTTAGTATTTCTCGTGTGTTTTTGTTTTTGTCTAATACAGCGCAGTCAGCAAAGGGTGGCGTGCATCCACAATCTCGGTAGTGCACACCGCAGGCACGTAGCCAGGATTTTCTTTCAAGGGGGGAGGGGGCGGGAGGGGGGGGGGGGGGGCCTGCCCATGATAAAATGCTGTATGAGGAGGAGGGGGGAGAGGAGGTCCCAGCAAAATGAAAGATTTCGGAGGGGGGGGAGCGGGCCGTGCCCCCCCCCCCCCCCCCCTGGCTACGTGCCTGATACGACGCTAACTATACGTTGTACAAGCATACCCATGCTTTTGCGGGCCGGTCTATGTACTGTGTTGAAAACGGGACAATAAAATATTTATTATTATTATTATTATTATTATTATTATCGGTGCTCCCTCAAACGCTCATTCAGGCAGCGGCCCGTCTGACCCACATATAGTGGACGCCCACACGGTTATGGGACGGAATTTACGACCTCTTCTACACACTCAACGAAGCAGGTTTTGTGCCTCTTCGGGCAGCTGCGCCTGCCTGCAGTGTTCCAATTGCAGTTTACCTTCTTACACAAGATAGCTAATTTCATAGGGTTGAACAAGGCCCTGTGATGGTCTAATATCGTGAGCCTCAAGCGCGTGCATGCACTCACGAAACACCGAAGCGTTATCGAAGTTAAACGAAGCTCGTGCTGGAAGCGGAACGGCTGAAAAACCTTCCCGCCGTCGTAATCCTGTCAATGACTATATAGGTTTGGAAGCGGAGGGAGAGGAGGAGTCTAGAGCACGGAGGAGATGTCAGACCACCGATCTCTGGTTGGAAAGATTAGATGAGTAGACGGATCCCGGAGACTATGATTCTGATCATCTGAAGGTAACTACACTACTTTTCTTAGAGAGGGCAAGTTTGTCATAAAGTTTTCATAGGTAATTTTTTTTTCATGTCCATTATTTGAACGGCCTAACACAAAATAAACACCCTTTTTGTCGCGTTCCCACATAGATAATCTGGTTGAGTGATTTACCTGACTATCCTCCGCTTCAGTGATCTTAAATGGACATATTAAATAAACGCATTTGGAAAACAATTTCTGAAATAATAAGTAATGCTCCAAAGCACGCAAGCATTAAAAAAATTAATAGTTTTTTTTTTTTGCTTTTGAATTGTTGCCAAACACGGCGACAACGGCAGTTTTTGGGGAGTCCCGTGTTTTCACTTAAAGGGACCATGATATGATTTTTCAGCTTCTTCCAAATGAAGACCCCAATTAATCGTCAGTGTTCATAAAACCCGGATCAGGGATCCGTTTTCGTATTATTGTTTTGCAGTTTTGCCCACACACACACACACACACACTTACACACACACACACACACACACACAAAAAAAAAAAAAAAAAAGATCGACGAAAACTTGTGTGTTTTTCTCCTCGACTATAGACCGGACTCGGTCACCAAGATGTGAAATCATGTGGCCTTGACATAAAGTACGGCTTTTTACTGGAAACGGCAGTTCTCCCAGCTGAAAAGGGATCCGCGCCAGTCAAGCGTCACGTTGCGTCGAATCGACTTTTTTGCGTCAACATTTCTACACTACCTGAGGTTTCCGTGAACGCCGATTGCTTCCTAGGACTCGGTGGTTCATGGCTCTTGTGCGGTTAATGCCATGGCTATGGATACATCGCAGCTAAGTGAAGTGCAACGTGAAGTGTTTCGGTATAGTGAAACTATGGGCCTTTTTCCGTATACGCCGGGCGTCCACGTGGTAAAACGAGTACCAGGCTGACGAAGCACATGTAACAGTTCGGGGCAGGAACCGGCCGCGGTGGAGTGACGGTTTCGGCTGAACAAAACGCTAGAAACGGAGTAGTGTAAATTCCTAATGGAATTCCTCGCGGAGAAACCTCTCGTGCTCTCGTTGACGATGCGGCGTATGCAACCGGATATTGAACTCTAGCATTTCCGTCGAGGGTACTCATCGGCAATTTTATTCTTTGCGAGTGCAGTTCGAGTGACACACTACTCGTACCTAATACTGAAGTAAAAGTCAGCTGACGTGCTCGGGAAAAAAAAAAGAAAAAAAAATCTCTGACACTATGGTTCTTACGGTTACATTACAAGGTGGCGCAAGCTACCGCCCATTACAAAAAGCTTTGCCACAACTTATCCATTAATCTACCTCTTCATACTCTCTGCTTCCTTGCGAACGTATGAGGAAGAGAGTGTAAGATATAGTCCGGTTTTATTCGCCAAAATATCATGACGAAAATTTCGATTTAGCCTTCCTAATCTCGCGTGAGTTTCGATCCCATAAACGATATGCAGTCAATTACAATTCTGTCTATAATCGTTTCATGGCCCCCCTTTAAACAATACAATTTCTCTTTATTCGTCTATTCGCACAGAAGTGTATCAAGAGACGGGAAAGATGAAAGCTAAAGTAACTTTTAAAATATTTTGTAGAATTTGTAATCGCTGAATATACTCAAATACTCAAAATCCGAAGGGTGCCGAAAGCTGTCTTTGTTGTGCTCTAAAGTACAAAACTTAACATTCTGTTGTGACCTACTGGAGAGAGAGGTGAGGATGGTCACAAGGACCCAAGCTCGATGCCCCCGCATCGACTCAAGAAGTTTTCAAACCACGGCATTTAAGCTTTTGTAAATATTGTAAATTAAAAACGCGACCTTAAAGGAAATATCCTCTTTCAATTTAATCACCGGAGCAACACAAGAGACAGCCTTCATTCAATGAGTGCACTAAGACAACCTTAAACACAGCCTGCGGATTACATTTATATACCTGTAACATTTTGCTAATGGGGACATCGAAACATCAATTAACGAAAACTATCAACTCATTTGGCCCCCCCCCCCCCCCCCTCCCCCCCTCCTTCCGTTCGGGGCCTTTAGATAACATAAAAAACTGAAACATAAACAGCCTTGCCGCAGCGCGACACCACCAAATCTCCCTTCCCTTATTCTCCCTTCCTCCCCTCTCTGCGGTTTCCCGGAGCGTGCATTATTAGCTTCGTCACTGCTTAAATGGCCCTGGGTGCTTCTATTGTATCCCAGCGTCTCGAGCATCAGAGTTTTCGGCGTTGACTCCACATTTCCCCAGTAGCCTTCCCCGTCCACCCCTACTTTTCCTTTTTTTCCCTCCTTTCTTTTTTGTTTTCCCTTAGGGAAGAAAAGACGCTTTCCCCAGTATCCAATCTACCCTCTCTTCGAGACAGGAAAGAAGAAATAACGATTGAATCCCGACGCAAAACCATGAAATCGAAACTGACTGGCAAGAAAAAATACATGGACGAAAAAGAAAAAAACAGACCTGACAATCTCCGTGGACCGGCGCATAGCAACCGCGCAGGAGCCTTTTCTGCAAAAGAAGATAGACGGCAAGAGAGTGCGGCGCGCATCGCGCAAAATCGACGTCATCGCAGAAAGAACAAAAGGATCCGACAATTGTGGGCAACAATGGACAGAAGCAACAGCATCACAAGGCAGGCGGGCGGGCCGGCAGCCAGCACACGATCACAACGCCAGAGGCAGGAGCTGAGCAATCGAGCTTTTCCAGTAGCTGCCACAGCTTTCGCTCTCCGCCGAGTGAGGGCGGTCGCATCGGCGAGAGTGTGTGTGCGCGCGCGCTCACCGTTGTCCTGCCCACGTCTGCTACGGAGCGCTCTGATTGGCTGGCGACGCGGTCCCCCCCCCCCCCCCCCCCCCTTCAAAATATACTCTCGACCCCACGCTTCTTCCTCCGTTCCGTCACCGTCTGCTTCTTTGTGTATCGTATAACCACCCTCTCTCGTCGTTCTCTGGCGGAAAGCCGAACATAACAAATGCCGGTGGCGGTTGCATATGTCTGCGTGTGCTAGCTTTGATTTCTCGTACGTAAGAGCATCCAATACTCCGCCT